>NW_026600521.1:0-72500 GCF_029448725.1 Salvelinus fontinalis
CACCATTATGTCAGACCCGCAGTATACTGTAAATACACCATTATGTCAGACTTACAGTATACTGTAAATACACCATTATGTCAGACCCGCAGTATACTGTAAATACACCATTATGTCAGACCCGCAGTATACTGTAAATACACCATTATGTCAGACCCGCAGTATACTGTAAATACACCATTATGTCAGACCCGCAGTATACTGTAAATACACCATTATGTCAGACCCGCAGTATACTGTAAATACACCATTATGTCAGACTTACAGTATACTGTAAATACACCATTATGTCAGACTTACAGTATACTGTAAATACACCATTATGTTATACCTACAGTATAGTGGAAATACACCATTATGTCAGACCCGCAGTATACTGGAAATACACCATTATGTCAGACCCGCAGTATACTGTAAATACACCATTATGTTAGACCTACAGTATACTGGAAATAAACCATTATGTCAGACCCGCAGTATACTGTAAATACACCATTATGTCAGACCTACAGTATACTGGAAATACACCATTATGTCAGACCTACAGTATACTGGAAATACACCATTATGTCAGACCTACAGTATACTGGTAATACACCATTATGTCAGACCCGCAGTATACTGTAAATACACCATTATGTCAGACCCGCAGTATACTGGAAATACACCATTATGTTAGACCTACAGTATACTGGAAATACACCATTATGTCAGACCTACAGTATACTGTAAATACACCATTATGTTAGACCTACAGTATACTGTAAATACACCATTATGTCAGACCCGCAGTATACTGTAAATACACCATTATGTCAGACCTACAGTATACTGGAAATACACCATTATGTCAGACCTACAGTATACTGGAAATACACCATTATGTCAGACCTACAGTATACTGGAAATACACCATTATGTTATACCTACAGTATACTGGAAATACACCATTATGTTAGACCTACAGTATACTGGAAATACACCATTATGTCAGACCTACAGTATACTGGAAATACACCATTATGTCAGACCCGCAGTATACTGGAAATACACCATTATGTCAGACCTACAGTATACTGTAAATACACCATTATGTCAGACTTACAGTATACTGGAAATACACCATTATGTCAGACCCGCAGTATACTGGAAATACACCATTATGTCAGACCCGCAGTATACTGGAAATACACCATTATGTTATACCTAGAGTATACTGTAAATACACCATTATGTCAGACTTACAGTATACTGGAAATACACCATTATGTTATACCTACAGTATACTGTAAATACACCATTATGTCAGACTTACAGTATACTGGAAATACACCATTATGTCAGACTTACAGTATACTGGAAATACACCATTATGTCAGACTTACAGTATACTGGAAATACACCATTATGTTATACCTACAGTATACTGTAAATACACCATTATGTCAGACTTACAGCATACTGGAAATACACCATTATGTCAGACTTACAGTATACTGGAAATACACCATTATGTCAGACTTACAGTATACTGGAAATACACCATTATGTTATACCTACAGTATACTGTAAATACACCATTATGTCAGACTTACAGTATACTGGAAATACACCATTATGTCAGACTTACAGTATACTGGAAATACACCATTATGTCAGACCCGCAGTATACTGGAAATACACCATTATGTTATACCTACAGTATACTGTAAATACACCATTATGTCAGACCCGCAGTATACTGGAAATAAACCATTATGTCAGACCCGCAGTATACTGTAAATACACCATTATGTCAGACCCGCAGTATACTGGAAATAAACCATTATGTCAGACCCGCAGTATACTGTAAATACACCATTATGTCAGACCCGCAGTATACTGGAAATAAACCATTATGTAGGACCTACAGTATACTGGAAATACACCATTATGTCAGACCTATAGTATACTGTAAATACACCATTATGTTATACCTACAGTATACTGGAAATACACCATTATGTTAGACATACAGTATACTGTAAATACACCATTATGTCAGACTTACAGTATACTGGAAATACACCATTATGTCAGACCCGCAGTATACTGTAAATACACCATTATGTCAGACCTATAGTATACAGTAAATACACCATTATGTTAGACATAGAGTATACTGTAAATACACCATTATGTCAGACCTATAGTATACTGTAAATACACCATTATGTCAGACTTACAGTATACTGTAAATACACCATTATGTCAGACTTACAGTATACTGTAAATACACCATTATGTCAGACTTACAGTATACTGGAAATACACCATTATGTTAGACCTACAGTATACTGGAAATACACCATTATGTCAGACCTGCAGTATACTGGAAATACACCATTATGTTAGACCTACGGTATACTGGAAATACACCATTATGTCAGACCTACAGTATACTGGAAATACACCATTATGTCAGACTTACGGTATACTGGAAATACACCATTATGTCAGACTTACGGTACACTGGAAATACACCATTATGTCAGACTTACAGTATACTGGAAATACACCATTATGTCAGACTTACAGTATAGTGGAAATACACCATTATGTCAGACTTACAGTATACTGGAAATACACCATTATGTCAGACTTACAGTATAGTGGAAATACACCATTGTCAGACCCGCAGTATACTGTAAATACACCATTATGTCAGACTTACAGTATACTGTAAATACACCATTATGTCAGACCCGCAGTATACTGTAAATACACCATTATGTCAGACCCGCAGTATACTGGAAATACACCATTATGTTATACCTATGGTATACTGGAAATACACCATTATGTCAGACTTACAGTATACTGGAAATACACCATTATGTCAGACCTACAGTATACTGGAAATACACCATTATGTCAGACCTACAGTATACTGGAAATACACCATTATGTCAGACCTACAGTATACTGTAAATACACCATTATGTCAGACTTACAGTATACTGGAAATACACCATTATGTCAGACCCGCAGTATACTGGAAATACACCATTATGTCAGACCCGCAGTATACTGGAAATACACCATTATGTTATACCTAGAGTATACTGTAAATACACCATTATGTCAGACTTACAGTATACTGGAAATACACCATTATGTTATACCTACAGTATACTGTAAATACACCATTATGTCAGACTTACAGTATACTGTAAATACACCATTATGTCAGACTTACAGTATACTGGAAATACACCATTATGTCAGACTTACAGTATACTGGAAATACACCATTATGTTATACCTACAGTATACTGTAAATACACCATTATGTCAGACTTACAGCATACTGGAAATACACCATTATGTCAGACTTACAGTATACTGGAAATACACCATTATGTCAGACTTACAGTATACTGGAAATACACCATTATGTTATACCTACAGTATACTGTAAATACACCATTATGTCAGACTTACAGTATACTGGAAATACACCATTATGTCAGACTTACAGTATACTGGAAATACACCATTATGTCAGACCCGCAGTATACTGGAAATACACCATTATGTTATACCTACAGTATACTGTAAATACACCATTATGTCAGACCCGCAGTATACTGGAAATAAACCATTATGTCAGACCCGCAGTATACTGTAAATACACCATTATGTCAGACCCGCAGTATACTGGAAATAAACCATTATGTCAGACCCGCAGTATACTGTAAATACACCATTATGTCAGACCCGCAGTATACTGGAAATAAACCATTATGTAGGACCTACAGTATACTGGAAATACACCATTATGTTATACCTACAGTATACTGGAAATACACCATTATGTTATACCTACAGTATAGTGGAAATACACCATTATGTCAGACCTACAGTATACTGGAAATACACCATTATGTCAGACCCGCAGTATACTGTAAATACACCATTATGTCAGACTTACAGTATACTGTAAATACACCATTATGTCAGACCCGCAGTATACTGTAAATACACCATTATGTCAGACCCGCAGTATACTGTAAATACACCATTATGTCAGACCCGCAGTATACTGTAAATACACCATTATGTCAGACCCGCAGTATACTGTAAATACACCATTATGTCAGACCCGCAGTATACTGTAAATACACCATTATGTCAGACTTACAGTATACTGTAAATACACCATTATGTCAGACTTACAGTATACTGTAAATACACCATTATGTTATACCTACAGTATAGTGGAAATACACCATTATGTCAGACCCGCAGTATACTGGAAATACACCATTATGTCAGACCCGCAGTATACTGTAAATACACCATTATGTTAGACCTACAGTATACTGGAAATAAACCATTATGTCAGACCCGCAGTATACTGTAAATACACCATTATGTCAGACCTACAGTATACTGGAAATACACCATTATGTCAGACCTACAGTATACTGGAAATACACCATTATGTCAGACCTACAGTATACTGGTAATACACCATTATGTCAGACCCGCAGTATACTGTAAATACACCATTATGTCAGACCCGCAGTATACTGTAAATACACCATTATGTTAGACCTACAGTATACTGGAAATACACCATTATGTCAGACCTACAGTATACTGTAAATACACCATTATGTTAGACCTACAGTATACTGTAAATACACCATTATGTCAGACCCGCAGTATACTGTAAATACACCATTATGTCAGACCTACAGTATACTGGAAATACACCATTATGTCAGACCTACAGTATACTGGAAATACACCATTATGTCAGACCTACAGTATACTGGAAATACACCATTATGTTATACCTACAGTATACTGGAAATACACCATTATGTTAGACCTACAGTATACTGGAAATACACCATTATGTCAGACCTACAGTATACTGGAAATACACCATTATGTCAGACCCGCAGTATAGTGGAAATACACCATTATGTCAGACCTACAGTATACTGGAAATACACCATTATGTCAGACCTACAGTATACTGGAAATACACCATTATGTTATACCTACAGTATACTGGATATACACCATTATGTTAGACCTACAGTATACTGGAAATACACCATTATGTTAGACCTACAGTATACTGGAAATACACCATTATGTCAGACCTACAGTATACTGGAAATACACCATTATGTTATACCTACAGTATACTGTAAATACACCATTATGTTATACCTACAGTATACTGGAAATACACCATTATGTTATACCTACAGTATACTGGAAATACACCATTATGTTATACCTACAGTATACTGTAAATACACCATTATGTCAGACCTACAGTATACTGTAAATACACCATTATGTCAGACTTACAGTATACTGGAAACACACCATTATGTCAGACTTACAGTATACTGTAAATACACCATTATGTTAGACCTACAGTATACTGGAAATACACCATTATGTCAGACTTACAGTATACTGTAAATACACCATTATGTCAGACTTACAGTATACTGGAAATACACCATTATGTCAGACTTACAGTATACTGGAAATACACCATTATGTTAGACCTACAGTACACTGGAAATACATCATTATGTCAGACTTACAGTATACTGTAAATACACCATTATGTTAGACCTACAGTACACTGGAAATACACCATTATGTCAGACCTACAGTATACTGTAAATACACCATTATGTTAGACCTACGGTATACTGGAAATACACCATTATGTTAGACCTACGGTATACTGGAAATACACCATTATGTTAGACCTACGGTATACTGGAAATACACCATTATGTTATACCTACAGTATACTGGAAATACACCATTATGTTAGACCGACGGTATACTGGAAATAAACCATTATGTCAGACCTACAGTATACTGGAAATACACCATTATGTTAGACCTACGGTATACTGGAAATACACCATTATGTCAGACCTACAGTATACTGGCAATACACCATTATGTTAGACCTACGGTATACTGGAAATACACCATTATGTCAGACCTACGGTATACTGGAAATATACCATTATGTCAGACCTACAGTATACTGGAAATACACCATTATGTTATACCTACGGTATGATGGAAATACACCATTATGTCAGACCTACAGTATACTGGAAATACACCATTATGTCAGACCTACGGTATACTGGAAATACACCATTATGTTAGACCTACAGTATACTGGAAATACACCATTATGTCAGACCTACAGTATACTGGAAATACACCATTATGTCAGACCTACAGTATACTGGAAATACACCATTATGTAGTTCCTACAGTATACTGGAAATACACCATTATGTTAGACCTACAGTATACTGGAAATACACCATTATGTCAGACCTACAGTATACTGGAAATACACCATTATGTCAGACCTACAGTATACTGGAAATACACCATTATGTTAGACCTACAGTATACTGGAAATACACCATTATGTTAGACCTACAGTATACTGGCAATACACCATTATGTCAGACTTACAGTATACTGGAAATACACCATTATGTTAGACATACAGTATACTGGAAATACACCAATATGTCAGACCTACAGTATACTGGAAATACACCATTATGTCAGACCTACAGTATTCTGGAAATACACCATTATGTCAAACCTACAGTATTCTGGAAATACACCATTATGTCAGACCTACAGTATTCTGGAAATACACCATTATGTCAGACCTACAGTATACTGGAAATACACCATTATGTCAGACCTACAGTATTCTGGAAATACACCATTATGAAGGACCTACAGTATACTGGAAATACACCATTATGTCAGACCTACAGTATACTGGAAATACACCATTATTTTATACCTACAGTATACTGGAAATACACCATTATGTAGGACCTACAGTATACTGTAAATACACCATTATGTCAGACCTACAGTATTCTGGAAATACACCATTATGTCAGACCTACAGTATACTGTAAATACACCATTATGTCAGACCTACAGTATTCTGGAAATACACCATTATGTCAGACCTATGGTATACTGGAAATACACCATTATGTAGGACCTACAGTATACTGGAAATACACCATTATGTTATACCTACAGTATACTGGAAATACACCATTATGTTAGACCTACGGTATACTGGAAATACACCATTATGTCAGACCTACAGTATACTGGAAATACACCATTATGTCAGACCTGCAGTATACTGGAAATACACCATTATGTTAGACCTACGGTATACTGGAAATACACCATTATGTCAGACCTACAGTATACTGGAAATACACCATTATGTCAGACTTACGGTATACTGGAAATACACCATTATGTCAGACTTACGGTACACTGGAAATACACCATTATGTCAGACTTACAGTATACTGGAAATACACCATTATGTCAGACTTACAGTATAGTGGAAATACACCATTATGTCAGACTTACAGTATACTGGAAATACACCATTATGTCAGACTTACAGTATAGTGGAAATACACCATTGTCAGACCCGCAGTATACTGTAAATACACCATTATGTCAGACTTACAGTATACTGTAAATACACCATTATGTCAGACCCGCAGTATACTGTAAATACACCATTATGTCAGACCCGCAGTATACTGGAAATACACCATTATGTTATACCTATGGTATACTGGAAATACACCATTATGTCAGACTTACAGTATACTGGAAATACACCATTATGTCAGACCTACAGTATACTGGAAATACACCATTATGTCAGACCTACAGTATACTGGAAATACACCATTATGTCAGACCTACAGTATACTGTAAATACACCATTATGTCAGACTTACAGTATACTGGAAATACACCATTATGTCAGACCCGCAGTATACTGGAAATACACCATTATGTCAGACCCGCAGTATACTGGAAATACACCATTATGTTATACCTAGAGTATACTGTAAATACACCATTATGTCAGACTTACAGTATACTGGAAATACACCATTATGTTATACCTACAGTATACTGTAAATACACCATTATGTCAGACTTACAGTATACTGGAAATACACCATTATGTCAGACTTACAGTATACTGGAAATACACCATTATGTCAGACTTACAGTATACTGGAAATACACCATTATGTTATACCTACAGTATACTGTAAATACACCATTATGTCAGACTTACAGCATACTGGAAATACACCATTATGTCAGACTTACAGTATACTGGAAATACACCATTATGTCAGACTTACAGTATACTGGAAATACACCATTATGTTATACCTACAGTATACTGTAAATACACCATTATGTCAGACTTACAGTATACTGGAAATACACCATTATGTCAGACTTACAGTATACTGGAAATACACCATTATGTCAGACCCGCAGTATACTGGAAATACACCATTATGTTATACCTACAGTATACTGTAAATACACCATTATGTCAGACCCGCAGTATACTGGAAATAAACCATTATGTCAGACCCGCAGTATACTGTAAATACACCATTATGTCAGACCCGCAGTATACTGGAAATAAACCATTATGTCAGACCCGCAGTATACTGTAAATACACCATTATGTCAGACCCGCAGTATACTGGAAATAAACCATTATGTAGGACCTACAGTATACTGGAAATACACCATTATGTTATACCTACAGTATACTGGAAATACACCATTATGTTATACCTACAGTATAGTGGAAATACACCATTATGTCAGACCTACAGTATACTGGAAATACACCATTATGTCAGACCCGCAGTATACTGTAAATACACCATTATGTCAGACTTACAGTATACTGTAAATACACCATTATGTCAGACCCGCAGTATACTGTAAATACACCATTATGTCAGACCCGCAGTATACTGTAAATACACCATTATGTCAGACCCGCAGTATACTGTAAATACACCATTATGTCAGACCCGCAGTATACTGTAAATACACCATTATGTCAGACCCGCAGTATACTGTAAATACACCATTATGTCAGACTTACAGTATACTGTAAATACACCATTATGTCAGACTTACAGTATACTGTAAATACACCATTATGTTATACCTACAGTATAGTGGAAATACACCATTATGTCAGACCCGCAGTATACTGGAAATACACCATTATGTCAGACCCGCAGTATACTGTAAATACACCATTATGTTAGACCTACAGTATACTGGAAATAAACCATTATGTCAGACCCGCAGTATACTGTAAATACACCATTATGTCAGACCTACAGTATACTGGAAATACACCATTATGTCAGACCTACAGTATACTGGAAATACACCATTATGTCAGACCTACAGTATACTGGTAATACACCATTATGTCAGACCCGCAGTATACCGTAAATACACCATTATGTCAGACCCGCAGTATACTGTAAATACACCATTATGTTAGACCTACAGTATACTGGAAATACACCATTATGTCAGACCTACAGTATACTGTAAATACACCATTATGTTAGACCTACAGTATACTGTAAATACACCATTATGTCAGACCCGCAGTATACTGTAAATACACCATTATGTCAGACCTACAGTATACTGGAAATACACCATTATGTCAGACCTACAGTATACTGGAAATACACCATTATGTCAGACCTACAGTATACTGGAAATACACCATTATGTTATACCTACAGTATACTGGAAATACACCATTATGTTAGACCTACAGTATACTGGAAATACACCATTATGTCAGACCTACAGTATACTGGAAATACACCATTATGTCAGACCCGCAGTATACTGGAAATACACCATTATGTCAGACCTACAGTATACTGTAAATACACCATTATGTCAGACTTACAGTATACTGGAAATACACCATTATGTCAGACCCGCAGTATACTGGAAATACACCATTATGTCAGACCCGCAGTATACTGGAAATACACCATTATGTTATACCTAGAGTATACTGTAAATACACCATTATGTCAGACTTACAGTATACTGGAAATACACCATTATGTTATACCTACAGTATACTGTAAATACACCATTATGTCAGACTTACAGTATACTGGAAATACACCATTATGTCAGACTTACAGTATACTGGAAATACACCATTATGTCAGACTTACAGTATACTGGAAATACACCATTATGTTATACCTACAGTATACTGTAAATACACCATTATGTCAGACTTACAGCATACTGGAAATACACCATTATGTCAGACTTACAGTATACTGGAAATACACCATTATGTCAGACTTACAGTATACTGGAAATACACCATTATGTTATACCTACAGTATACTGTAAATACACCATTATGTCAGACTTACAGTATACTGGAAATACACCATTATGTCAGACTTACAGTATACTGGAAATACACCATTATGTCAGACCCGCAGTATACTGGAAATACACCATTATGTTATACCTACAGTATACTGTAAATACACCATTATGTCAGACCCGCAGTATACTGGAAATAAACCATTATGTCAGACCCGCAGTATACTGTAAATACACCATTATGTCAGACCCGCAGTATACTGGAAATAAACCATTATGTCAGACCCGCAGTATACTGTAAATACACCATTATGTCAGACCCGCAGTATACTGGAAATAAACCATTATGTAGGACCTACAGTATACTGGAAATACACCATTATGTCAGACCTATAGTATACTGTAAATACACCATTATGTTATACCTACAGTATACTGGAAATACACCATTATGTTAGACATACAGTATACTGTAAATACACCATTATGTCAGACTTACAGTATACTGGAAATACACCATTATGTCAGACCCGCAGTATACTGTAAATACACCATTATGTCAGACCTATAGTATACAGTAAATACACCATTATGTTAGACATAGAGTATACTGTAAATACACCATTATGTCAGACCTATAGTATACTGTAAATACACCATTATGTCAGACTTACAGTATACTGTAAATACACCATTATGTCAGACTTACAGTATACTGTAAATACACCATTATGTCAGACTTACAGTATACTGGAAATACACCATTATGTTAGACCTACAGTATACTGGAAATACACCATTATGTCAGACCTGCAGTATACTGGAAATACACCATTATGTTAGACCTACGGTATACTGGAAATACACCATTATGTCAGACCTACAGTATACTGGAAATACACCATTATGTCAGACTTACGGTATACTGGAAATACACCATTATGTCAGACTTACGGTACACTGGAAATACACCATTATGTCAGACTTACAGTATACTGGAAATACACCATTATGTCAGACTTACAGTATAGTGGAAATACACCATTATGTCAGACTTACAGTATACTGGAAATACACCATTATGTCAGACTTACAGTATAGTGGAAATACACCATTGTCAGACCCGCAGTATACTGTAAATACACCATTATGTCAGACTTACAGTATACTGTAAATACACCATTATGTCAGACCCGCAGTATACTGTAAATACACCATTATGTCAGACCCGCAGTATACTGGAAATACACCATTATGTTATACCTATGGTATACTGGAAATACACCATTATGTCAGACTTACAGTATACTGGAAATACACCATTATGTCAGACCTACAGTATACTGGAAATACACCATTATGTCAGACCTACAGTATACTGGAAATACACCATTATGTCAGACCTACAGTATACTGTAAATACACCATTATGTCAGACTTACAGTATACTGGAAATACACCATTATGTCAGACCCGCAGTATACTGGAAATACACCATTATGTCAGACCCGCAGTATACTGGAAATACACCATTATGTTATACCTAGAGTATACTGTAAATACACCATTATGTCAGACTTACAGTATACTGGAAATACACCATTATGTTATACCTACAGTATACTGTAAATACACCATTATGTCAGACTTACAGTATACTGGAAATACACCATTATGTCAGACTTACAGTATACTGGAAATACACCATTATGTCAGACTTACAGTATACTGGAAATACACCATTATGTTATACCTACAGTATACTGTAAATACACCATTATGTCAGACTTACAGCATACTGGAAATACACCATTATGTCAGACTTACAGTATACTGGAAATACACCATTATGTCAGACTTACAGTATACTGGAAATACACCATTATGTTATACCTACAGTATACTGTAAATACACCATTATGTCAGACTTACAGTATACTGGAAATACACCATTATGTCAGACTTACAGTATACTGGAAATACACCATTATGTCAGACCCGCAGTATACTGGAAATACACCATTATGTTATACCTACAGTATACTGTAAATACACCATTATGTCAGACCCGCAGTATACTGGAAATAAACCATTATGTCAGACCCGCAGTATACTGTAAATACACCATTATGTCAGACCCGCAGTATACTGGAAATAAACCATTATGTCAGACCCGCAGTATACTGTAAATACACCATTATGTCAGACCCGCAGTATACTGGAAATAAACCATTATGTAGGACCTACAGTATACTGGAAATACACCATTATGTTATACCTACAGTATACTGGAAATACACCATTATGTTATACCTACAGTATAGTGGAAATACACCATTATGTCAGACCTACAGTATACTGGAAATACACCATTATGTCAGACCCGCAGTATACTGTAAATACACCATTATGTCAGACTTACAGTATACTGTAAATACACCATTATGTCAGACCCGCAGTATACTGTAAATACACCATTATGTCAGACCCGCAGTATACTGTAAATACACCATTATGTCAGACCCGCAGTATACTGTAAATACACCATTATGTCAGACCCGCAGTATACTGTAAATACACCATTATGTCAGACCCGCAGTATACTGTAAATACACCATTATGTCAGACTTACAGTATACTGTAAATACACCATTATGTCAGACTTACAGTATACTGTAAATACACCATTATGTTATACCTACAGTATAGTGGAAATACACCATTATGTCAGACCCGCAGTATACTGGAAATACACCATTATGTCAGACCCGCAGTATACTGTAAATACACCATTATGTTAGACCTACAGTATACTGGAAATAAACCATTATGTCAGACCCGCAGTATACTGTAAATACACCATTATGTCAGACCTACAGTATACTGTAAATACACCATTATGTCAGACCTACAGTATACTGGAAATACACCATTATGTCAGACCTACAGTATACTGGTAATACACCATTATGTCAGACCCGCAGTATACTGTAAATACACCATTATGTCAGACCCGCAGTATACTGTAAATACACCATTATGTTAGACCTACAGTATACTGGAAATACACCATTATGTCAGACCTACAGTATACTGTAAATACACCATTATGTTAGACCTACAGTATACTGTAAATACACCATTATGTCAGACCCGCAGTATACTGTAAATACACCATTATGTCAGACCTACAGTATACTGGAAATACACCATTATGTCAGACCTACAGTATACTGGAAATACACCATTATGTCAGACCTACAGTATACTGGAAATACACCATTATGTTATACCTACAGTATACTGGAAATACACCATTATGTTAGACCTACAGTATACTGGAAATACACCATTATGTCAGACCTACAGTATACTGGAAATACACCATTATGTCAGACCCGCAGTATAGTGGAAATACACCATTATGTCAGACCTACAGTATACTGGAAATACACCATTATGTCAGACCTACAGTATACTGGAAATACACCATTATGTTATACCTACAGTATACTGGATATACACCATTATGTTAGACCTACAGTATACTGGAAATACACCATTATGTTAGACCTACAGTATACTGGAAATACACCATTATGTCAGACCTACAGTATACTGGAAATACACCATTATGTTATACCTACAGTATACTGTAAATACACCATTATGTTATACCTACAGTATACTGGAAATACACCATTATGTTATACCTACAGTATACTGGAAATACACCATTATGTTATACCTACAGTATACTGTAAATACACCATTATGTCAGACCTACAGTATACTGTAAATACACCATTATGTCAGACTTACAGTATACTGGAAACACACCATTATGTCAGACTTACAGTATACTGTAAATACACCATTATGTTAGACCTACAGTATACTGGAAATACACCATTATGTCAGACTTACAGTATACTGTAAATACACCATTATGTCAGACTTACAGTATACTGGAAATACACCATTATGTCAGACTTACAGTATACTGGAAATACACCATTATGTTAGACCTACAGTACACTGGAAATACATCATTATGTCAGACTTACAGTATACTGTAAATACACCATTATGTTAGACCTACAGTACACTGGAAATACACCATTATGTCAGACCTACAGTATACTGTAAATACACCATTATGTTAGACCTACGGTATACTGGAAATACACCATTATGTTAGACCTACGGTATACTGGAAATACACCATTATGTTAGACCTACGGTATACTGGAAATACACCATTATGTTATACCTACAGTATACTGGAAATACACCATTATGTTAGACCGACGGTATACTGGAAATAAACCATTATGTCAGACCTACAGTATACTGGAAATACACCATTATGTTAGACCTACGGTATACTGGAAATACACCATTATGTCAGACCTACAGTATACTGGCAATACACCATTATGTTAGACCTACGGTATACTGGAAATACACCATTATGTCAGACCTACGGTATACTGGAAATATACCATTATGTCAGACCTACAGTATACTGGAAATACACCATTATGTTATACCTACGGTATGATGGAAATACACCATTATGTCAGACCTACAGTATACTGGAAATACACCATTATGTCAGACCTACGGTATACTGGAAATACACCATTATGTTAGACCTACAGTATACTGGAAATACACCATTATGTCAGACCTACAGTATACTGGAAATACACCATTATGTCAGACCTACAGTATACTGGAAATACACCATTATGTAGTTCCTACAGTATACTGGAAATACACCATTATGTTAGACCTACAGTATACTGGAAATACACCATTATGTCAGACCTACAGTATACTGGAAATACACCATTATGTCAGACCTACAGTATACTGGAAATACACCATTATGTTAGACCTACAGTATACTGGAAATACACCATTATGTTAGACCTACAGTATACTGGCAATACACCATTATGTCAGACTTACAGTATACTGGAAATACACCATTATGTTAGACATACAGTATACTGGAAATACACCAATATGTCAGACCTACAGTATACTGGAAATACACCATTATGTCAGACCTACAGTATTCTGGAAATACACCATTATGTCAAACCTACAGTATTCTGGAAATACACCATTATGTCAGACCTACAGTATTCTGGAAATACACCATTATGTCAGACCTACAGTATACTGGAAATACACCATTATGTCAGACCTACAGTATTCTGGAAATACACCATTATGAAGGACCTACAGTATACTGGAAATACACCATTATGTCAGACCTACAGTATACTGGAAATACACCATTATTTTATACCTACAGTATACTGGAAATACACCATTATGTAGGACCTACAGTATACTGTAAATACACCATTATGTCAGACCTACAGTATTCTGGAAATACACCATTATGTCAGACCTACAGTATACTGTAAATACACCATTATGTCAGACCTACAGTATTCTGGAAATACACCATTATGTCAGACCTATGGTATACTGGAAATACACCATTATGTAGGACCTACAGTATACTGGAAATACACCATTATGTTATACCTACAGTATACTGGAAATACACCATTATGTTAGACCTACGGTATACTGGAAATACACCATTATGTCAGACCTACAGTATACTGGAAATACACCATTATGTTAGACCTTACGGTACACTGGAAATACACCATTATGTAGGACCTACAGTATACTGGAAATACACCATTATGTCAGACCTACAGTATACTGGAAATACACCATTATGTTAGACCTACAGTATACTGGAAATACACCATTATGTTAGACCTACTGGAAATACACCATTATGTCAGACCTACAGTATACTGGAAATACACCATTATGTTATACCTACTGGAAATACACCATTATGTTAGACCTACAGTATACTGGAAATACACCATTATGTTAAGACCTTACGGTATACTGGAATTACACCATTATGTCAGACCTACAGTATACTGGAAATACACCATTATGTT
Organism: Salvelinus fontinalis; assembly: GCF_029448725.1. Taxonomy (NCBI): domain Eukaryota; kingdom Metazoa; phylum Chordata; class Actinopteri; order Salmoniformes; family Salmonidae; genus Salvelinus; species Salvelinus fontinalis. Next base: position 16,341 of record NW_026600521.1, read on the forward strand.
AGACCTACAGTATACTGCAAATAAACTATTTGAGAATTTTCTTTCAGACACCAAAAACTTTTTTTCTGAGATCACAGAAACTAAAGACATTAAAGAGAACAACTGTAATCAAAACAATTTATTCTTAATCCAATCAAAACAAATGTATTTTGAATCTTTTCAACAATAAAAAACTATGAAGAACTAAAACAAAAAAAAATCTGAGGAAAACTCACAAACAAGTCTAGTCCCAATAGCGGCGACCACAAGAGCTCTGAATACAGTCACTGAAGAGGACTTCTGTCTGTACGCATCATTTATGCAATTAGTCGGGACAACCCAAAACACATTGGTTGAAAGCATGGGGCAACAAAAAAATCTTCATATTTCTGCTCTTCCATGGCTTCCATCATGTTAGACTATTACTGTAGTGATCAAGTCCTCCGTTTCACCGAGATGTCTTTTAAAGCCATACCATACTGTATACAGTAGTCTGTGTATTATAACTCTCATATGAAATATTATACTGTATGCCATATTCATATTATAAATATTATTACTGTATACCATATTCATATTATAAATATTATTACTGTATGCCATATTCATATTATACATATTATTACTGTATACCATATTCATATTATAAATATTATTACTGTATGCCATATTCATATTATAAATATTATTACTGTATGCCATATTCATATTATAAATATTATACTGTATGCCATATTCATATTATAAATATTATTACTGTATGCCATATTCATATTATAAATATTATTACTGTATGCAGTAGTCTGTGTATTATAACTCTCATATGAAATATTATACTGTATGCCATATTCATATTATAAATATTATTACTGTATACCATATTCATATTACAAATATTATTACTGTATGCCATATTCATATTATAAATATTATTACTGTATACCATATTCATATTATAAATATTATTACTGTATACCATATTCATATTATAAATATTATTACTGTATGCCATATTCATATTATAAATATTATTACTGTATGCCATATTCATATTATAAATATTATTACTGTATACCATATTCATATTCTTTATAAAAAAACGACTTTCATAATAAACGTATCCACATGATGTACTTATTGACTGCTTAATCAAGACCTCTCCTTTAATAATGTAGCATGTTCTAAAGGGCCTAACTGACACCCTATTCCTGTATCGCTATGGAGATCAGCTGGCTGGGGTGTTCCCCTAACGCAGACAGACTCCGAACCCCTACAAGACTGAACCTCAGCGCAACCCCCCCCCCCCCAGCTTGCTGCAGAGGAAAAGCTGTTGCAAAATTGGAAATCCTTCCGCTTGGGTACGATCATGCAAACCATCACAGGGAAATTTATTTAACCTTCAGCCAAGTGCTCAACCAGCCTGAAACATTATTGATAGCCCATCACAGACGATCAAGATGGAGCGGCGCCTGACGGAGGGACACCATTTTTACGTTAGAGCCATTGAGCTGGTAACAGGACTTGAAAGGTTGTGTCCGCTGAGCTAGCTTGATCCGGGTTCCAAATGGCTCCCTATTCCCCCTATGTATAGCGCACTACTTTTAACCAGGGCAGACCCAGAAGTCCCTCCCATAGGACTCTGTTGAAAAGTAGTGCACTATCTAAGGACACAGGGTATCCTTTGGGAAGCACCCTTGGTCAAGGAGCTCAGCTGCGGCAGGGAAATAAAAGTGGCAAGTCACCGCCGCCCTCCCATCAGTCACAGGACTAATGATCTCTGACTCGGCCCGGGTTATATGTCAGCAAATATTCCTCTGTCAAGCAGCCCGGGGAGGAAGCCTGGCGTACTGCTCTGTTGTTATCAGAGGCTGGGGGGGAGGGTGGGGTGTATGGAGCCGGGGGGTTGGGGGGGGGGGGTGTATGGAGCTCTTACAACAGCTATACATTAACCAGCCTTCAGCAGTTCACACTTACATTTTAATAGTGAGGAGGGACTTTAAAAAAAAATTAATTGATTAATAAGAGTCCCAAAATACTATTTAGTCCTTTTCATTTTCACAGATCCCGGTGTTCCATTGTGATGTGGTGATTTAACGGAAGAGGGAAGAAAGGGGAAATATCCTGTCACTTATTGCTTTTATTGATATGGTTTCTTGCAAATTGAGAATTAAGAATTGCAATAATGTTGACTGCTATGAAAATCTGTGATGTTTGTGCTACAGGTCCCCCCCCCCCCCAAAAAAATAAACAAATGTAATTTATAAACTGACCACGATATTATTTAACAATTAACATGAATGATTATGATATTTTGATTGTTTAGATGGTATTACATTTCAGGAGGTACAGGGGTTGATGTTAAAAGGTAAAAGAGCGCAGGTGTACACAGGTGGTGTAATCCAGGTGCTGTAATCCAACGGAGTCAAATCAAGATCCAACATTTATTCGAAAACTAGATTTCAAGGTACAGAAAAGCATAACATCCATCCAGTTCCACTCCATTCTTCACAGCATGATAATGAACTAATTCAATATGCAGATCCAAGTCTCAGAGGCATTGTGGAATTAATTGTTCTCATTGGCTCATGTAATTATTTGTTTGCAGATTTAATTAGCCGATTTAGAAAAGTGTATAAATGTTGTTGATGTATAATAATGATCATTCTGAGTGAATCAGACACTCTCCAGGGTTAGGGCAAGGATTAGGGCCAGGGTTAGGGCCAGGGTTAGGGACAGGGTTAGGGACAGGGACAGGGTGAGGGACAGGGTTAGGGTTAGGGTTAGGGTTAGGGACAGGGACAGGGTTAGGGACAGGGACAGGGCTGGGAACAGGGACAGGGTTAGGGACAGGGTTAGGGACAGGGTGAGGGACAGGGTTAGGGACAGGGTTAGGGACAGGGTTAGGGACAGGGACAGGGTGAGGGACAGGGTTAGGGTTAGGGACAGGGTTAGGGACAGGGACAGGGTTAGGGACAGGGTTAGGGACAGGGTGAGGGACAGGGACAGGGTTAGGGACAGGGTGAGGGACAGGGTGAGGGACAGGGTTAGGGACAGGGTTAGGGACAGGGACAGGGTGAGGGACAGGGTTAGGGTTAGGGACAGGGTTAGGGACAGGGACAGGGTTAGGGACAGGGTTAGGGACAGGGTTAGGGACAGGGTTAGGGACAGGGACAGGGTTAGGGACAGGGCCAGGGACAGGGTTAGAGCCAGGGTTAGGGTTAAGGACAGGGTTAGGGTTAGGGACAGGGTTAGGAACAGGGACAGGGTTAGGGACAGGGACAGGGTTAGGAACAGGGACAGGGACAGGGTTAGGGACAGGGTGAGGGACAGGGTGAGGGACAGGGTTAGGGACAGGGTTAGGGACAGGGTTAGGGACAGGGTTAGGGACAGGGACAGGGTGAGGGACAGGGTTAGGGTTAGGGACAGGGTTAGGGACAGGGACAGGGTTAGGGACAGGGTTAGGGACAGGGTTAGGGACAGGGTGAGGGACAGGGACAGGGACAGGGTTAGGGACAGGGTGAGGGACAGGGTGAGGGACAGGGTTAGGGACAGGGTTAGGGACAGGGTTAGGGACAGGGACAGGGTGAGGGACAGGGTTAGGGTTAGGGACAGGGTTAGGGACAGGGACAGGGTTAGGGACAGGGTTAGGGACAGGGTTATGGACAGGGACAGGGTGAGGGACAGGGTGAGGGACAGGGTTAGGGACAGGGACAGGGTGAGAGACAGGGTTAGGGACAGGGTTAGGGACAGGGACAGGGACAGGGTTAGGGACAGGGTTAGGGACAGGGTTAGGGACAGGGTTAGGGACAGGGTTAGGGTTAGGGACAGGGTTAGGGACAGGGTTAGGGACAGGGTTAGGGACAGGGTTAGGGACAGGGTGAGGGACAGGGTGAGGGACAGGGACAGGGTGAGGGACAGGGTTAGGGACAGGGTTAGGGACAGGGACAGGGTGAGGGACAGGGTTAGGGACAGGGTTAGGGACAGGGACAGGGACAGGGTGAGGGACAGGGTTAGGGACAGGGTTAGGGACAGGGTTAGGGTTAGGGACAGGGTTAGGGACAGGGTGAGGGACAGGGTTAGGGACAGGGACAGGGACAGGGTGAGGGACAGGGTTAGGGACAGGGTTAGGGACAGGGACAGGGTGAGGGACAGGGTTAGGGACAGGGTTAGGGACAGGGACAGGGACAGGGTGAGGGACAGGGTTAGGGACAGGGTGAGGGACACAGTTAGGGACAGGGTTAGGGACAGGGTGAGGGACAGGGTTAGGGACAGGGACAGGGTTAGGGACAGGGTTAGGGTTAGGGACAGGGTGAGGGACAGGTTAGGGACAGGGGCAGGGTTAGGGACAGGGTTAGGGTTAGGGACAGGGTGAGGGACAGGGTTAGGGACAGGGACAGGGTTAGGGACAGGGTGAGGGACAGGGTTAGGGACAGGGACAGGGTTAGGGACAGGGTGAGGGACATGGTCAGGGACAGGGTTAGGGACAGGGACAGGGACAGGGTGAGGGACAGGGTGAGGGACAGGGTGAGGGACAGGGTTAGGGACAGGGTTAGGGACAGGGTGAGGGACAGAGTGAGGGACAGGGTGAGGGACAGGGTTAGGGACAGGGACAGGGTTAGAGACAGGGACAGGGTGAGGGACAGGGTTAGGGACAGGGTTAGGGACAGGGACAGGGTTAGAGACAGGGACAGGGTGAGGGACAGGGTTAGGGACAGGGTTAGGGACAGGGTTAGGGACAGGGTTAGGGACAGGGTTAGGGACAATACAGCGGCTGTTAATATCTATGAAACATAAAGTGAATCCTAATCACCCACTACTATCATGTCACTAACTGGTGCCATTATAGAGCCACCAATCAGGCCACTAGCAACTACTCTGCTGCCACGAGAATGTACAACAACTCAACATATGGAAGCCTTTTTAAGCATTACAAAGTGCATACTGTGTATTGGATTTGACTAAAGAACTTTGTTGTAAAGTAGGACAATTACACACTGACTGAATACGGGTTTGAATTCAGACGTCTTTGCCAAGTTATTCTTCAAAAGTATCGTTTCTTGGACACCAAAACATCTTATTCTGGTCAAACAAAACAGAAGCCAGACTACACAGAGGACATTATCCTTCTACTTCATCTGATTACTGGCTGTAATCCAAACGACACTGTCTGCATCCCAAATGGCACTCTATGGGCCCTGGTCAAAAGTAGTGCACTATATTAGACTAGAACCCTATGGACCCTGGTCAAAAGTAGTGCACTATATAGGGAATAGTATGCAATTTGGGAGGTAGGAAACGGAGTAGAAAACTTAATAGGATTGATTTCCTAACCCTGCTGCCTAGTGGAACACAGACCTTGTGAGTTCTCCTAACGACTGGCATATTGAAAACAAACTGTTCTGACAGAAGAGTTCAAATTAGACAAATGGTTAGTGTGGGCAGTAAAAAGGGGGACAAATGGCACCCTATTTCCTATTTAGTGCACTACTTTTGACCAGGGTCCATAGGGTTCTAGTCTAATATAGTGCACAAAAAAAAAAGGGGGAGGTAGGGTAGCATTTGTGACGCTGCATGGTGCAGTACTGGGGAAAAAAACACCGCAAAACATTTTGTACGCCACGCAATTTGAAGTGCACTTTTTTTTTTTTTTTTGTGACACGCGGTTATTTATCGTGCTGTTTTCTAATGTGTCCCTCATTAGTTCCCCGTTAATATTTCATCAGCTGTTAAATATTCATTTAGCCTAACATCACACCGCATTGCAACGCACTCTGCTCTTCTTTCTGTCGCCTCTCTCATCCTCCTTTTAGCCTGTGTGATCATTAATAATGATATCTGTACATCCCTTAATCCACATGACTTCAATAGGATCCGCTAAAAGAACCAGACAAAACAGTCCATTAACCAAATTGGCTCCACGCATTTTCACAATCTTTAAAGTTATAAAGAGGTGTTGTATTGTTCATTTCATGTACCATCTTCCTCTGCAGTACATCACTGTTAAACTGTAGAGTCCATCCATGTACCATCTTCCTCTGCAGTACATCACTGTTAAACTGTAGAGTCCATCCATGTACCATCTTCCACTGCAGTACATCACTGTTAAACTGTAGACTCCATCCATGTACCATCTTCCACTGCAGTACATCACTGTTAAACTGTAGAGTCCATCCATGTACCATCTTCCCACTGCAGTACATCACTGTTAAACTGTAAAGTCCATCCATGTACCATCTTCCTCTGCAGTACATCACTGTTAAACTGTAGAGTCCATCCATGTACCATCTTCCACTGCAGTACATCACTGTTAAACTGTAGAGTCCATCCATGTACCATCTTCCCACTGCAGTACATCACTGTTAAACTGTAGAGTCCATCCATGTACCATCTTCCACTGCAGTACATCACTGTTAAACTGTAGAGTCCATCCATGTACCATCTTCCACTGCAGTACATCACTGTTAAACTGTAGAGTCCATCCATGTACCATCTTCCACTGCAGTACATCCCTGTTAAACTGTAGAGTCCATCCATGTACCATCTTCCACTGCAGTACATCACTGTTAAACAGTAGAGTCCATCCATGTACCAACTTCCACTGCAGTACATCACTGTTAAACTGTAGAGTCCATCCATGTACCATCTTCCACTGCAGTACATCACTGTTAAACTGTAGAGTCCATCCATGTACCATCTTCCACTGCAGTACATCACTGTTAAACTGTAGAGTCCATCCATGTACCATCTTCCACTGCAGTACATCACTGTTAAACTGTAGAGTCCATCCATGTACCATCTTCCACTGCAGTACATCACTGTTAAACTGTAGAGTCCATCTATGTACCATCTTCCACTGCAGTATATCACTGTTAAACTGTAGAGTCCATCCATGTACCATCTTCCACTGCAGTACATCACTGTTAAACTGTAGAGTCCATCCATGTACCATCTTCCACTGCAGTACATCACTGTTAAACTGTAGAGTCCATCCATGTACCATCTTCCCACTGCAGTACATCACTGTTAAACTGTAGAGTCCATCCATGTACCATCTTCCACTGCAGTACATCACTGTTAAACTGTAGAGTCCATCCATGTACCATCTTCCCACTGCAGTACATCACTGTTAAACTGTAAAGTCCATCCATGTACCATCTTCCACTGCAGTACATCCCTGTTAAACTGTAAAGTCCATCCATGTACCATCTTCCACTGCAGTACATCACTGTTAAACTGTAGAGTCCATCCATGTACCATCTTCCATTGCAGTACATCCCTGTTAAACTGTAGAGTCCATCCATGTACCATCTTCCACTGCAGTACATCACTGTTAAACTGTAGAGTCCATCCATGTACCATCTTCCACTGCAGTACATCACTGTTAAACTGTAGAGTCCATCCATGTACCATCTTCCACTGCAGTACATCACTGTTAAACTGTAGAGTCCATCCATGTACCATCTTCCACTGCAGTACATCACTGTTAAACTGTAGAGTCCATCCATGTACCATCTTCCACTGCAGTACATCACTGTTAAACTGTAGAGTCCATCCATGTACCATCTTCCACTGCAGTACATCCCTGTTAAACTGTAGAGTCCATCCATGTACCATCTTCCACTGCAGTACATCACTGTTAAACAGTAGAGTCCATCCATGTACCAACTTCCACTGCAGTACATCACTGTTAAACTGTAGAGTCCATCCATGTACCAACTTCCACTGCAGTACATCACTGTTAAACTGTAGAGTCCATCCATGTACCATCTTCCACTGCAGTACATCACTGTTAAACTGTAGAGTCCATCCATGTACCATCTTCCACTGCAGTACATCACTGTTAAACTGTAGAGTCCATCCATGTACCATCTTCCACTGCAGTACATCACTGTTAAACTGTAGAGTCCATCCATGTACCATCTTCCACTGCAGTACATCACTGTTAAACTGTAGAGTCCATCTATGTACCATCTTCCACTGCAGTATATCACTGTTAAACTGTAGAGTCCATCCATGTACCATCTTCCACTGCAGTACATCACTGTTAAACTGTAGAGTCCATCCATGTACCATCTTCCACTGCAGTACATCACTGTTAAACTGTAGAGTCCATCCATGTACCATCTTCCACTGCAGTACATCACTGTTAAACTGTAGAGTCCATCCATGTACCATCTTCCATTGCAGTACATCCCTGTTAAACTGTAGAGTCCATCCATGTACCATCTTCCACTGCAGTACATCACTGTTAAACTGTAGAGTCCATCCATGTACCATCTTCCCACTGCAGTATATCACTGTTAAACTGTAAAGTCCATCCATGTACCATCTTCCACTGCAGTACATCCCTGTTAAACTGTAAAGTCCATCCATGTACCATCTTCCACTGCAGTACATCACTGTTAAACTGTAGAGTCCATCCATGTACCATCTTCCATTGCAGTACATCCCTGTTAAACTGTAGAGTCCATCCATGTACCATCTTCCACTGCAGTACATCACTGTTAAACTGTAGAGTCCATCCATGTACCATCTTCCACTGCAGTACATCACTGTTAAACTGTAGAGTCCATCCATGTACCATCTTCCACTGCAGTACATCACTGTTAAACTGTAGAGTCCATCCATGTACCATCTTCCACTGCAGTACATCACTGTTAAACTGTAGAGTCCATCCATGTACCATCTTCCACTGCAGTACATCACTGTTAAACTGTAGAGTCCATCCATGTACCATCTTCCACTGCAGTACATCCCTGTTAAACTGTAGAGTCCATCCATGTACCATCTTCCACTGCAGTACATCACTGTTAAACAGTAGAGTCCATCCATGTACCAACTTCCACTGCAGTACATCACTGTTAAACTGTAGAGTCCATCCATGTACCAACTTCCACTGCAGTACATCACTGTTAAACTGTAGAGTCCATCCATGTACCATCTTCCACTGCAGTACATCACTGTTAAACTGTAGAGTCCATCCATGTACCATCTTCCACTGCAGTACATCACTGTTAAACTGTAGAGTCCATCCATGTACCATCTTCCACTGCAGTACATCACTGTTAAACTGTAGAGTCCATCCATGTACCATCTTCCACTGCAGTACATCACTGTTAAACTGTAGAGTCCATCCATGTACCATCTTCCACTGCAGTACATCACTGTTAAACTGTAGAGTCATCTATGTACCATCTTCCACTGCAGTACATCACTGTTAAACTGTAGAGTCCATCCATGTACCATCTTCCACTGCAGTACATCCCTGTTAAACTGTAGAGTCCATCCATGTCCCATCTTCCACTGCAGTACATCACTGTTAAACTGTAGAGTCCATCCATGTACCATCTTCCACTGCAGTACATCACTGTTAAACTGTAGAGTCCATCCATGTACCATCTTCCACTGCAGTACATCACTGTTAAACTGTAGAGTCCATCCATGTACCATCTTCCACTGCAGTACATCACTGTTAAACTGTAGAGTCCATCCATGTACCATCTTCCACTGCAGTACATCACTGTTAAACTGTAGAGTCCATCCATGTACCATCTTCCACTGCAGTACATCACTGTTAAACTGTAGAGTCCATCCATGTACCATCTTCCACTGCAGTACATTCCTGTTAAACTGTAGAGTCCATCCATGTACCATCTTCCACTGCAGTACATCACTGTTAAACTGTAGAGTCCATCCATGTACCAACTTCCACTGCAGTACATCATTGTTAAACTGTAGAGTCCATCCATGTACCAACTTCCACTGCAGTACATCACTGTTAAACTGTAGAGTCCATCCATGTACCATCTTCCACTGCAGTACATCCCTGTTAAACTGTAGAGTCCATCCATGTACCATCTTCCACTGCAGTACATCACTGTTAAACTGTAGAGTCCATCCATGTACCAACTTCCACTGCAGTACATCACTGTTAAACTGTAGAGTCCATCCATGTACCAACTTCCACTGCAGTACATCACTGTTAAACTGTAGAGTCCATCCATGTACCATCTTCCACTGCAGTACATCACTGTTAAACTGTAGAATCCATCCATGTACCATCTTCCACTGCAGTACATCACTGTTAAACTGTAGAGTCCATCCATGTACCATATTCCACTGCAGTACATCACTGTTAAACTGTAGAGTCCATCCATGTACCATCTTCCACTGCAGTACATCACTGTTAAACTGTAGAGTCCATCCATGTACCATCTTCCACTGCAGTACATCACTGTTAAACTGTAGACTCCATCCATGTACCATCTTCCACTGCAGTACATCACTGTTAAACTGTAGAGTCCATCCATGTACCATATTCCACTGCAGTACATCACTGTTAAACTGTAGAGTCCATCCATGTACCATCTTCCACTGCAGTGCATCACTGTTAAACTGTAGAGTCCATCCATGTACCATCTTCCACTGCAGTACATCCCTGTTAAACTGTAGAGTCCATCCATGTACCATCTTCCACTGCAGTACATCACTGTTAAACTGTAGAGTCCATCCATGTACCATCTTCCACTGCAGTACATCACTGTTAAACTGTAGAGTCCATCCATGTACCATCTTCCACTGCAGTACATCACTGTTAAACTGTAAAGTACATCCATGTACCAACTTCCACTGCAGTGCATCACTGTTAAACTGTAGAGTCCATCCATGTACCATCTTCCACTGCAGTACATCACTGTTAAACTGTAGAGTCCTTCCATGTACCATCTTCCACTGCAGTACATTACTGTTAAACTGTAGAGTCCATCCATGTACCATCTTCCACTGCAGTACATCACTGTTAAACTGTAGAGTCCATCCATGTACCATCTTCCACTGCAGTACATCACTGTTAAACTGTAGAGTCCATCCATGTACCATCTTCCACTGCAGTACATCACTGTTAAACTGTAGAGTCCATCCAATCACCAGCATGTACCATCTTCCACTGCAGTACATCACTGTTAAACTGTAGAGTCCATCCATGTACCATCTTCCACTGCAGTACATCACTGTTAAACTGTAGAGTCCATCCATGTACCATCTTCCACTGCAGTACATTACTGTTAAACTGTAGAGTCCATCCATGTACCCTCTTCCACTGCAGTACATCACTGTTAAACTGTGTGTGAATCATCTGATGAAGTATGATTGTTTTAAACTGGGGAAGCTGATCCTCTCTGCAACTTAGCAAATATTTCATTTTGTCTACGTGTATTTGCCAAAGTACATTTTTCTTACTTCAAAAAGGTAACATTTGCTGAATTAGTGGAGGCCTGCCAACAGAAGCCACGGCAAACATGACAGATTGACAAAATGTTGGACATGTACTGTCACTTCGAGAGGATTATTCCTTATTTAAACAAAGCTCTCTGATCTTAATGAGTCCACAGTAATGTGCTAATTAGCAGCATTACTGAAAGTAGACAGCGGTATCCTGTTAGAAAACAGCATCAGAAGGATACAGGGTAATTCTCTAGTTGTCTCTTTGAGACAGTGAATAAATATGTAATCACATAGTACAGCGTTCATTTATATGACTCTCCAATGGACGTGGCTACAAGACAGAGGCTACTGTGGCTACAAGTCAGAGGCTACAAGACAGAGGCTACTGTGGCTACAAGTCAGAGGCTACAAGACAGAGGCTACTGTGGCTACAAGTCAGAGGATACTGTGGCTACAAGACAGAGGACACTGTGGCTACAAGACAGAGGATACTGTGGCTACAAGACAGAGGCTACAAGACAGAGGCTACTGTGGCTACAAGTCAGAGGATACTGTGGCTACAAGACAGAGGATACTGTGGCTACAAGACAGAGGATACTGTGGCTACAAGACAGAGGATACTGTGGCTACAAGACAGGGGCTACAAGACAGAGGCTACTGTAGCTACAAGTCAGAGGCTACAAGACAGAGGCTACTGTGGCTACAAGTCAGAGGCTACAAGACAGAGGCTACTGTGGCTACAAGTCAGAGGCTACAAGACAGAGGCTACTGTGGCTACAAGTCAGAGGCTACTGTGGCTACAAGACAGAGGATACTGTGGCTACAAGTCAGAGGATACTGTGGCTACAAGACAGAGGATACTGTGGCTACAAGTCAGAGGATACTGTGGCTACAAGACAGAGGATACTGTGGCTAGAAGACAGAGGATACTGTGGCTACAAGACAGAGGATACTGTGGCTACAAGACAGAGGATACTGTGGCTACAAGTCAGAGGCTACTGTGGCTACAAGACAGAGGGTACTGTGGCTACAAGTCAGAGGATACTGTGGCTACAAGACAGAGAATACTGTGGCTACAAGTCAGAGGATACTGTGGCTACAAGACAGAGGCTACTGTGGCTACAAGACAGAGGATACTGTGGCTACAAGTCAGAGGATACTGTGGCTACAAGACAGAGGCTACTGTGGCTACAAGACAGAGGATACTGTGGCTACAAGACAGAGGATACTGTGGCTACAAGACAGAGGATACTGTGGCTACAAGACAGAGGATACTGTGGCTACAAGTCAGAGGATACTGTGGCTACAAGACAGAGGCTACTGTGGCTACAAGTCAGAGGGTACTGTGGCTACAAGACAGAGGCTACTGTGGCTACAAGACAGAGGCTACTGTGGCTACAAGACAGAGGGTACTGTGGCTACAAGACAGAGACTACTGTGGCTACAAGACAGAGGCTACTGTGGCTACAAGACAGAGGATACTGTGGCTACAAGACAGAGGCTACTGTGGCTACAAGACAGAGGATAATGTGGCTACAAGACAGAGACTACTGTGGCTACAAGTCAGAGGCTACTGTGGCTACAAGAATACAGATGTAGGGTCTTAATTTGAGCCAGTTTGCTACAGCAGGAAAATAACCCTGCAGAAACAGGACATGTGAATGGTTATGTGGATTATAATTCATGGACATTTTTGTAGCGGTTGATACATTTTTCGTAACTGAAAATCAAGTCTGAAATGTCAAAGTGGAAATTACAAACTTCAGAAACATTTTAGAGCCCAAAATACACAACAAGTTTTAAATATAAAGTTCTCCTGCAACAGGGTGATCAAATGAAGCACCTACATCTGTACTGTGTCTATAACACAGTAGCTACTGTGTGTCCGTGAGAGGAGCACCAAATGAGATCTAATGTGTGTGTGTTCTAACGGTCAGTAAATAACAGAGGGATGCCAGTGGGACTGCTGTGGAGATTGAGCTCCAAAGTAAAAAGGTCACGTGTCGATAAGAAAAGCGTTAAACAAAAGCATAACAACTACATGTTGAGCTGAGCTGTGTTGTTGTGATGGAAACACTATGGTGTATACACGCACGCACGCACGCACGCACGCACGCACGCACGCACGCACGCACGCACGCACGCACACACACACACACACACACACACACACACACACACACACACACACACACACACACACACACACACACACACACACACACACACACACACACACACACGCACACACACACACACACACACAGTAGATAAGCCATATCTGCTGCTGTGTGCTTGTTTTGTGATTGGTTATTTAATTCAGTTTGACACAGTAATTACATGAAGGAAGCAGAACACATTTCCTTTCTGTTTTCTCTACTGATCATCATCTACTGCTCTGCACCCCGCCTCCTCCATTAACATACCACTGTAAACCCCGCCTCCTCCATTAACATACCACTGTAGACCCCGCCTCCTACATTAACATACCACTGTAAACCCCTCCTCCTACATTAACATACCACTGTAAACCCCGCCTCCTCCATTAACATACCACTGTAAACCCCGCCTCCTCCATTAACCTACCACTGTAAACCCCGCCTCCACCATTAACATACCACTGTAAACCACGCCTCCTCCATTAACATACCACTGTAAACCCCGCCTCCTCCATTAACATACCACTGTAGACCCCGCCTCCACCATTAACATACCACTGTAGACCCCGCCTCCTCCATTAACACACCACTGTAAACCCCGCCTCCTCCATTAACACATACCACTGTAAACTCCGCCTCCTCCATTAACATACCACTGTAAACCCCGCCTCCACCATTAACATACCACTGTAATACCCCGCCTCCTCCATTAACATACCACTGTAAACCCCGCCTCCTCCATTAACATACCGCTGTAAACCTCTCCTCCTCCATTAACATACCACTGTAAACCCCGCCTCCTCCATTAACACACCACTGTAAACCCCGCCACCTCCATTAACATACCACTGTAAACCTCTCCTCCTCCATTAACATACCGCTGTAAACCCCGCCTCCTCCATTAACATACCACTGTAAACCCCTCCTCCTCCATTAACACCTACCACTGTAGACCCCACCTCCTCCATTAACATACCACTGTAAACCCCGCCACCTCCATTAACATACCACTGTAAACCCCGCCTCCTCCATTAACACATACTACTGTAAACCCCGCCTCCTCCATTAACACATATCACTGTAAACTCCCCCTCCTCCATTAACACATACCACTGTAAACTCCACCCCCTCCATTAACACATACCACTGTAAACCCCGCCTCCTCCATTAACACATACCACTGTAAACCCCGCCTCCTCCATTAACACATACCACTGTAAACCCCGCCTCCCCCATTAACATATACCACTGTAAGGACATAGAAATAATTTAAACGAACTCAATTACTTTTATTCTGGGGAAGACTGAATAGATAGATACATAGATCAATGTTAATAATTTTGGTTTATGTTGAGCTCACCAGTCCCCGACTTTCTCCAAATAATTGCATTACCTGCTCTGACATATCTACAATGTAATTTCCTTTTATTTGTATTCTCTGTATTCAACAAAAAGTGGCATTTCAAATCCGCTCCTTCAATAGATCTATGCATTACCAAAACAACTATGTATAATGTTGAAACGAAGTTGACAAAATCTCCTCTTGCTCTAACCGTGATTTATCTGGTGTTTTGTACATATAAATGCTTATTCAAGCATCTGTGGGCAGATGCATTTATCCTACTCTGGCATCTCTAACCAATGACTCTGTTCTGTTAGCATTAGCCTTGACACCGTCTCTTCCAGTGTGATAAAAAAACAGAAAAGTGATCAACAAAGTTGAGTGTTTTTTTTTCTTCGTATCACAAAGCTGAGAGACTGCTCTTTAATGATTAATGTAAGAGATTACTGTGGAAGTCTTATCGTGAGGGGGAAATATGAATGGGGGATTTGGGAGGAACATCATTAGTCTTTATAAACAGTACTGTTGATATTACATCATTTTCAAAAGTACTTAAATATCCAAGTATTCACACAAAAAAAAGTACTTTACAGTTTATATTACTGTTCGTAACATGATTGTTTGTTGCTTTTGAAATTGTACTCAACTGATGGAATCCCCAAAAAAGTATTTCATTATGATAATTGTATAATTGTTGAAAAAATATATACAATTTTTTCATTTATTAATATTGCATTGACACAAACCTTTTGTCAGTCAATAAAAACATGATACACAATCAATAGTGTGTCTTCAGGCTCTTATCCACAGATTAACAGTACCCTTGCAATCTTTTCTTTCTACAGTACAGATACAAGTCCACTGAATCGCCCTGTTCTTTTGTCATCTGCTACCATCTAGCGGTACTTACCGGTATAAACGCTTGCTTGAACGTTCTGGGGGGAATATACGATACGTAATTGTGTTTGTCCTCCGCGGTGTTCCGTAGTCGGGGGCTCACAGGTCGGTTTCTGAAAACACAGCGTATTGTTGGTTAAATTCCGCTAGTAAATTGTACTTTGGTAGTGAATTGTGCAAGTGCACAATCTTACTAGTAAATTCATTTATTACAATGGCCTACCAGCTCTACAGAAATACGACGCTAGGAAACAGTCTGCAAGAGAGCCTTGACGAGCTAATTCAGGTAAACTGCAGCTATGCTAACTTCCAAGCTAACTAGATAATTAGATAATTAGCTAACGTTATCTAGTTGCACTTTGTTTGGGATAGCAATTTAAGTTAGCTAATTATGAAGTCACATTATCCACCGTTAACTTCGATATCTGAAAGGTTTATCTTTCACGAGAAATAACTGGTTAGCTAGCTAGTTAGCAACATAGCTAGCTAACTAGCTAGCCACGCTAACAAGAAGCATCTCCATAACTGGCTGCAGTGTCGTCTGATTTGAACGAAGAAGCTAGCAAGCTAAAATATTAAATCGAGAGCTCATTTACAGGCTCAGTTTTGATTGACTGAATTTAGCTGGCTGTTTTTTACCGAAGTCAGTAGTGATGAGTAACGTTATTTGGATTCACTACATTTTCATTGCTAGTTCTCTGATAGCTAGTAACTGGCTCGTTCGTTAGCTATTATCCGCGCATGCGCGACTAGGTAAAGGTGATGGTGGTGCATTAGCTCCGTAAATGTATGATTTCTGGTTTAAACCTCACTCCAGCACTTCTCAATCACTAGCTACAATACTTTACCAGCTACTGTTAGCTACTCATCTGAAAACAGTAGCTAGGTATATATTTCCTACAATGTTAACTTGAGTCATGATTAAATGAAAAACGGTTGTTTCCCTATTTTCCTAGACCCAACAGATCACTCCGCAGTTAGCGCTTCAGGTTCTCCTCCAGTTTGACAAAGCCATCAACACCGCGCTGGCCAACCGGGTTCGCAACAGGGTCAACTTTAAGGTGAGGACTGGCTTGTGTTCACTAGGAAGCAAACGAAACGAGGAAGAGACCGACCTGAATTTGTCCAATAGAAACTCTTGTTTTCATGAGCAAAACAACTGTTTGTTACTCCCCTGTTTGTACCTACCTTAAAAAAGGGACATATACGGTTGCAGGCTTTCTCTCTAGCCAAAGCAACATCACAGCTGAATCAACAAAGACTGTATTGAAGGTTATGGTTAAATTAAAAGTTTATTTGTCACATACACAGTTTACAACTGGTATAAACAATGCAGCATAATGCTTACTTGCAAGCTCCCTCAACAGTGCTGTACAATATCAATATAATCAAAGTCAAATGGTAAGTAGGAGGTAGAATGTAATATAATTGATATGTACACAATTGGTTAGTTGAAACAGATGACTGTTTTGGCTGGAACAAAAGACTTCACCCACATGCGAATCTTGCAGATAAGCTTGCCCATCCCTGGTTGAAAATGAGTTGAAATCATAGCTGTACGTTGATTTATTCATACATCATTTGGTTAAAATGCCATTCTGCCCTTGTACATCTGTTTTAATGTGTTGTGACATTCTCTGGCCTCTAGGGGTCACTAAACACCTATAGATTCTGTGACAACGTGTGGACCTTCGTTCTGAATGATGTGGAGTTCAGGGAGGTGACAGATCTGGTCAAGGTGGATAAAGTCAAGATAGTCGCCTGCGATGGGAAAAGTAGGCTCACTTTTATTTCTCAGGCCATTTTTCTCTTCGTCTTCAAACTGACTCAGAACTAGATTCCACTTCCAAGTATAAGACAAAGTGAATGACTGATTTCTCAACACAGTAGTCTGATTTAGACCACCCGTGGAGATTCTCATTGAAATGCACCACTTTATTACCATACTAACCTGACCAGCTTCTTTTCTCTTATCAGACACTGGTAATGCTGCAGAGTGAACGAAGACGATGGCATCAGCTGAGACGCTACTGATGAAGAGGAGGGTGGAGAGAGACCACCCCATATCACAGACAGGACTGTATATATAATTTATTACAGTAATGGCTGTAAAGAAGATACACGTAAAACCCTGTGTATGTGTATATATACAACCATCTGAATCAACGGGAGAGAATGGACCAGTCAAGGCCTTGGATATTGCTTGCATGACTTTTTTTAAATAAATTGGTTTCTTAGAACTGCCTTTTCAGTTTAGTTACTGTTGTTGAGCTTGTTAACCTTTAATAAACTTTTATTTAAAATATGAAGACTGATTATTTCTGGGGGAGAAACTGCATTTGAAACAGACGTCGCGTCCTCACTTCCTCACTCTTCCTTCCTCACTCGTCCGCAACGGAGTGATCTTGGATCCTCTGCTCCTAAAACACATGTGACCGTCCTCTTGACAACGACTTGCTCTATAAAGGCTCTGCTTCAACTGCAATGGCTGGTACTGGACTTACATTGCTATCCACTGTCTGTGTTCTTTGTATAGAAGCTTATCAAATTGTATTGGTCGCCTACACATTTAGCAGATGTTATTACGGGTGTAGAGAAATGCTTGTGTTCCTAGCTCCCAACAGTGTAGTAATATCTAACAATACACACTAATCTAAAACGAAAAGAAAGGAATTAAGAAAAGTATAAATATTATGACATGCAATGTTGGAGTCCGTAGTATAAATAGGTATGATGTATAGACATTATGGACTGTGTGGATATAGTGTATATGTAGGATAGAAGAGTATATAGCAATAGATGCATAGGAAGACCTTGACTATAACAACAGTATATACATATGAAAGAAGTGCCATGGGGCGATAGTCCTTTAGTTCAGTTATATAGAATGGGTTGTACAAAGGTATTTGTGTCACAATACTGCTGTGGTGGTTAGTCCCACACTGTATATGCTTTAGCCACTTCTATTTGTCATGTCTTCCTATACATTATACAGCCAGGCTAGTGGCTGGTTGTGCTGTAGGACAACTGCCAAGCAGGACTGTGGGACAAAGGAGTGAAGGAGTTCTGCCTTAAATTAAGTCAGATTGTTTGTTTCTCTCACCACTCAGCCAGGCCAAGGTACACCCCCACCCCCCCCCCCCCCCCCCATTCCCTCTGGCAGACCAGCTGTGACCCAGTCCTCTCACCACTCAGCCAGGCTAAGGTACCAACTCACCCCCCCCCACATTCCCTCTGGCAGACCAGCTGTGACCCAGTCCTCTCACCACTCAGCCAGGCTAAGGTACCAACTCACCCCACCTCAGATTCCCTCTGGCAGACCAGCTGTGACCCAAATCACTAGGAGAGAGGAAGAGAAGGATCGGGAGAAAGATGACTGCCCAGATGAGAAGACTGATAAGAAGTCAATTTAAGAGTATTGTTTCCCACTCCAATGTACTGTTGTGTGGTAATGACATCATAAAGCTGAATATCACATGACAGGAAGAGAGGGTTGACTGAATGAGTAGGAGCGAATGGCATATATAAAGCTGAATATCACATGACAGGAAGAGAGGGTTGACTGAATGAGTAGGAGCGAATGGCATATATAAAGCTGAATATCACATGACAGGAAGAGAGGGTTGACTGAATGAGTAGGAGCGAATGGCATTATAAAGCTGAATATCACATGACAGGAAGAGAGGCTTGACTGTATGACTAGGAGCAAAAA
Source organism: Salvelinus fontinalis (assembly GCF_029448725.1). Taxonomy (NCBI): domain Eukaryota; kingdom Metazoa; phylum Chordata; class Actinopteri; order Salmoniformes; family Salmonidae; genus Salvelinus; species Salvelinus fontinalis. The sequence goes on from NW_026600521.1 coordinate 35,653, forward strand.
GATACCGCTCATATGAAGTTTCAGATGGCCGAGTTAGTAGTCTATAGACTATAGGAATATTATTATTGCTGTAACCATGTCATCCAACAAATGTACTGTGATTGTTATTATTTGACCATGCTGGTCAGTTTTGAACATTTGAACGTCTTGGCCATGTTCTGTTATAATCTCCACCCGGCACAGCCAGAAGAGACCTGGCCACCCCTCAGAGCCTGGTTCCTCTCTAGGTTTCTTCCTAGCCACCGTGCTTCTACACCTGCATTGCTTGCTGTTTGGGGTTTTAGGCTGTGTTTCTGTACAGCACTTTGAGACATCAGCTGATGTAAGAAGGGCTATATAAATACATTTGATTTGAAAATTTGATGTAGTTGGATCCGGTATTGTAGTCAGATGACATGAAAACAGAGCTCTTTGGCCAGGGTTTGGTGTTGAAAGGAGGATGTGATAGGCAGAAAAGAACCCCATACCTACTGTAAAAAATATGGTGGTGGATATTTGATGTTTTGGGGATATTTTGCTTCCACTGGTGCTGAGGCCGTCGTTAGGGTCAACGGCATCATGAACTGTACTCAGTACCAGGACGTTTAAGCCCAAAAACCTGGTTTCCTCTGCCAGCAAGTGGATCTTCCAGTAAGATAATAGCACACATGAAACTTCACAAAGAAATTGACCACTAAATCAACATTTTGCAATGGTCATCTCAGCCTCATGGACCCCCGTTGAAGAGGATGGTCCATAAGAGCAGACGAAGGATATCAAGGATCGGAACAGATTCTGTATGGAGGAATGGTCTAAGATTCCTCCCAGTTTTCTCTAATCTCATTAAAGATTTTTAGAAAAAGACTCGATTCAGTTATCATCGCGAGGTATTGAAAACAGGGGTGGCAATAATTTGGACCTCTATTTTTTTGTTCAGAGAAAAAAAAGTATTACTTGTTTAACAAAAATCTCTTTCTCTGAGAAATTGTGTTAGTATAAAGCGCATACAATAAAGCAGATTCTTTTTTATACAGCCTTTTTCACTCATCTTTATCAACGGTGCCAATAATTTTGGACCTGACTAGGCTGTATACACTGAGTGTACAAAACATCAGGAACACCTTCCTAATATTGAGTTGCACCCCCCTTTTTGCCCTCAGAACAGCCTCAATTCACCGGGTCATGGACTCTACAAGGTGTTGAATGAGTTCCACAGGGATGCTGGCCCAGGTTGACTCCAATGCTTCCCACAGTTGTGTCAAGTTGTCTGGATGTTCTTTGGGTGGTGGACCATTCTTGATACACACGACAAACTGTTGAATGTGGAAAAACCCAGCAGCGTTGCAGTTCTTGACACACTCAAACCAGTGCGCCCAGCACCTACTGTACTACCATACCCCGTTCAAAGGCACTTACATCTTTTGTCTTGCCCTTTCACCCTCTGAATGGCACACATACACAGTCCATGTCCCAAGACTTAAAAATCCTTCTTTAACCCATCTCCTCCCCTTCATCTACACTGATTGAAGTGGATTTAAGAGGTGACATCAATAAGGGATCATAGCTTTCATCTGGATTCACCTGGTCAGACTATGTCATGGAAAGAGCAGGTGTTCCTAATGTTTTGTCCACTCAGAATATATACACTACATGACCAAAAGTATGTGGACACCTGCTCGTCGAACATCTCATTCCAAAATCATGTACATTAATATGGAGTTGGTCCTCCTTTTACTGCTTTAACAGCCTCCACTGTTCTGGGAAGGCTTTCCACTAGATGTTGGAACATTGCTGCAGGGACTTGCTTCCACAAGAGCATTAATGAGGTCGGGCACCTATGTTGGCCGATTAGGCCTAGCTCACAGTCAACGTTCTAATTCATCCCAAAGGTGTTTGATGGGGTTGAGGTCAGGGCTCTGTGCAGACCAGTCATGTTCTTCCACACCAATCTCAACAAACCATTTCTGTATGGAACTCACTTTGTGCACAGGGGGAATTGTCATGCTAAAACAGGAAAGGGCCTTCCCCAAACTGTTGTCACAAAGTTGGAAGGACAGAATCATCTAGAATGTCACTGTACGCTGTAGCGTTAAGATTTCCCTTCACTGGAACTAAGGGGTCTAGCCCGAACCATTATTCCTCCTCCACCAAACTTTACAGTTGGCACTATGCATTGGGGCAGGTAGCGTTCTCCTGGCATCTCTTCGCATGGTGATCTTAGGCTTGTGTGCGGCTGCTCGGCCATGGAAACCCATTTCATGAAGCTCCTGACCAACAGTTATTGTGCTGACGTTGCTTCCAGAGGCAGTTTTGGAACTCGGTGGTGAGGGTTGTAACCGAGGACAGATGATTTTTACGCACTTCAGCACTCGGCGGTCCTGTTCTGTGAGCTTGTGTGGTCTACCACTTCGCGGCTGAGCCGTTGTTGCTCCTAGATGTTTCCACTTCACAATAACAACACTTACAGTTGACCGGGGCAGCTCCAGCAGGGCAGACATTTGACGAACTGACTTGTTAGAAAGGCGGCATGCTATGACGGTACCACGTTGAAGGTCACTGAGCTCTTCAGTGAGGCCATTCTACTGCCAATGTTTGTCTATGGAGATTGCATGGCGGTGTGTTCGATTTTATACACCTGTCAGCAACAGATATGACTGAAATAACCAAATCCACTAATTTGAAGTGGTGTCCGCAAACGTTTGTATATATAGTTTACAGTCATATGAATATTGCATTGACTGTTGTCTGTTGGGTTGTGGCGGCAGGTAGCCTAGTGGTTAGAGCGTTGGACTTGTAACCGAAAGTTTGCAAGATAGAATCCCATAGCTGACACGGTAAAAATCTGTTGTTCTGCCCCTGAACAGGGCAGTTAACCCACTGTTCCTAGGCCGTCATTGTAAATAGGAATTTGTTCTTAACTGACTTGCCTAGTTAAATAAAGGTAAAATAAAATAAATAAAAATGTGTCCTTTCTGTCCACAATGAGACATCAGACACACATCAACTTGTGATTGGCTGGTAAGATGTTAATGTATATTGTGTCTAGTCCCTGTTTTTGAATGAAAATGATATGGGCTAACAATTAAAAGGAATAACTACACAGACAGGACTAGAATGATGATTATGTTTTATGAGAGACTACAGTAGCCCATGGTTATCGCTCCACTGCACATCATCAGCCATTCAAATACAGAACAATGCCATTGATGTACAGAGCAACAATGTAGCCACTCGAAAACATGACGGCATTGTCTATCCACGGTCGTTCCGCCAGCCGGGACCCGACAAGCGCCATCCACTGGTGTGCCCCTTGCTGTAATAATGAAGCCTAGTTTAACCATAGTAATACATTGTATAAGTGCCGTCTCCTAAATGATGTTGGTTTTAAGCCTACAACCAGACAAGCGCTCAAATCGGCCGGTGGGTTCTGAATTCGGTAGCCAGACAGACATACAGAGAGACACTGCGCGACAGAGAGACAGAGAGAGCGAGAGAGAGAGAAAGAGAGAGAGAAAGAGAGAGATAGACTGCGCGACAGAGAGAGAGAGAGAGAGACAGAGAGAGAGAGGGGCAGAGAGAGAGAGAGGGTTGCAAGGGAAATAGTCAATGGCAACATTAAAGGAGCGGTGGACGCTGTTGATCCTTGACGTCATGCTGTGGAATGGAACGGTGGGAGTGACTCTTGTGTGTGCTCGTGCTGCAGCAGCAGGCGGAGATAGAAACAGAATGACGGGAGGAGGATGAGAGGAGCACAGACAGACAGTCTAGCGGGCATGTTTATCACACAGGGAAAATAAAACACGAAACAACACAGAGACACAAGGGACCAGTGGGGATTAAACAAATCATGACGGGAGACAGTGACTAAAGATACACGGTGAGTTGATGCCTATGTGGACGTAATACTATATATCTGGATAAAGTAAATATTTGATGCTGTCATCTCTTTCCTTCCCATCACTGCAGACGTTAGGCAGGTGCACCCCGGTTGGTCCTGTAGATCTGCATGTCGAGTCTATGCACGGTTTAAGGGATTCATTTGTTATTATATTGGCTAGATCGCCTATACCGTAGCCTAATGATGAGATTGGTGATATTTATGGAGAATGGTACAAAGAGAAAGCAATCTCAACAGTGTGGCCTTTATCAAGGTAAACACCGTGTGATTTTTTGGGGGGGGCCAGAGTGAACCAAATGTGATATTTTATAGGCCCCCGTCGTTTTGTTTTTCTGTCGTGAAAGGAACGAAGAGCATTATCGTTTCATGAGGATGGTAGGACCTAGGCTACACAACGTAAGCTACACGCTCTGGGTAATGGGTGATGATTCTATTCGGAACAGCCTACAGTAAGTAGCCTTTAGTATGAAGACAGTCTCATACAACACGGTAGTAGTCTACGTAACATGTCGTTGAGCATAGGAATAGACCATGCGTATAAAAAAAACCCGCGCAACCAGAAAACACAATATAGATGTTGTGTAACAACAGTCCTGCTATAGCATGAGACATACCTGTCACCTGTCGCTCCATACATTATTTATAATCGTATGTGATTTTGTTTTATTTCTGCGACACAAAACGCACAGATAGGCCTACCTTTAACTGTGTACTGATTTTGAAACCTTATTCTGCCTTCTTTGTCGACGACCAGCATCAATAGGATCATTTAAAAAAAAAAAAAAAAAACGTTGGACCATGTTTATAGCTCTAAGTAAACGATAAGTAGTCTGTATAATGTTCATAGTTAGACGTCGTTGTGTGTCTTGAGTTCACTCGTCATTTTAAATGGCTCAGCGTATCTAATACATATATAACGTATATAAGTAACCCCTACTTGTAAAGGCCTTCATTGTCAGGATGTGGTTGCTTGATCACTGCTATGGAATTGCAGTCCTGTTATTTCCTTTCTGTGAAGTGATTGGCTAGCCACATTGTTCTGTGACAGTCTATTGGATATAATGATGTATGACATGTCATCGACATACTCACATGTTTGATTTCATCTGTGTTAAAGATGGCTCTCTCATTGTCTGTCTGTGTTATGGTGTACACCTAGCTACGTTGTGTATTCTGTTTGGATGAGTGTTGTGTTGTTGTCTACTATTCCCCTTAGCATAGGGTTTTGTGAATCTGACTGGCATGGGGTTTAATATATACGTTTACACCATGTGTTGATGCTTCACCACCTGAGGCCATCCACCTGACCTTATCAGTACCTGGATCCGTCCACCTGACCGTATCAGTACCTGGATCCGTCCACCTGACCGTATCAGTACCTGGATCCGTCCACCTGACCGTATCAGTACCTGGATCCGTCCACCTGACCGTATCAGTACCTGGATCCGTCCACCTGACCGTATCAGTACCTGGATCCGTCCACCTGACCGTATCAGTACCTGGATCCGTCCACCTGACCGTATCAGTACCTGGATCCGTCCACCTGACCGTATCAGTACCTGGATCCGTCCACCTGACCGTATCAGTACCTGGATCCGTCCAACTGACCGTATCAGTACCTGGATCCGTCCACCTGACCGTATCAGTACCTGGATCCGTCCACCTGACCGTATCAGTACCTGGATCCGTCCACCTGACCGTATCAGTACCTGGATCCGTCCACCTGACCGTATCAGTACCTGGATCCGTCCACCTGACCGTATCAGTACCTGGATCCATCCACCTGACCGTATCAGTACCTGGATCCATCCACCCACTCCAGACACAAACTATTATGTAATAATCATACTGATTGTAAATGGCATACAACCATAGAAATAGAATGACTTCTGTGTCTCTGTCTTCAACACGGACTCAAACTAGTGACATATAATGACTTCTGTGTCTCTGTCTACAACATGGACTCAAACTAGTGACATATAATGACTTCTGTGTCTCTGTCTACAACACGGACTCAAACTAGTTAAATATAATGACTTCTGTGTCTCTGTCTATAACATGGACTCAAACTAGTTAAGACTTAGACCTCTTACCTAGGCCGAACCTCAGTCACGGTCATTCTGCATTCCCCTGTATTCTGTGTTCCGTGTCTGAGTGAGAGTGTTTGTGTGTGTGTGTGTGTGTGTGTGTGTGTGTGTGTGTGCATGGCAGGGTTTCATCATATTCTAGATTTAGGTCAGGTCCCAGCAGCATGCATTAGAGTGATGTAAGATCATGTAGTGGGCGGAGGGAGGTTGGCGGAGGTGCGGGGGGGAGGGGGGGGGGTTTGGAGGAGGTGGGTCGGCTAAGGGAGGATAAACCTGCACTTCCTAGCTATGAATATCCTTTTCATAATGCATTATAAGCACATTTATAACGCCTTATGAGCTACTTATAATGCATTAAAAGGTTGTGGTGGTGTTTAGAGAGTGTAGTCGATAGCAGGTTATAACCAGTATATGTCAGGTGTATAACAGATGTCGAGAGAGTGTAGCATATAGCAGGTTATAACCAGTATATGTCAGGTGGTAAACAGGTTTAGAGAGTGTAGTCTATTGCAGGTTATAACCAGTATATGTCAGGTGTATAACAGGTGTCTAGAGAGTGTAGCCTATAGCAGGTTATAACCAGTATATGTCAGGTGTATAACAGGTGTCTAGAGAGTGTAGCATATAGCAGGTTATAACCAGTATATGTCAGGTGGTAAACAGGTTTAGATAGTGTAGTCTATTGCAGGTTATAACCAGTATATGTCAGGTGTATAACAGATCTAGAGAGTGGAGCCTATAGCAGGATATAACCAGTATATGTCAGGTGTATAACAGGTGTCTAGATATTGTAGAATATAGAAGGTTATAACCAGTATATGTCAGGTGTATAACAGGTGTCTAGAGGGTGTAGCCTATTGCAGGTTATAACCAGTACATGTCAGGTGTATAACAGGTGTCTAGATATTGTAGAACATAAAAGGTTATAACCAGTATATGTCAGGTGTATAACAGGTGTCTAGAGAGTGTAGTCTATTGCAGGTTATAACCAGGATATGTCAGGTGTATAACAGGTTTAGAGAGTGTAGCCTATTGCAGGTTATAACCAGTATATGTCAGGTGTATAACAGGTGTCTAGAGAGTGTAGCCTACAGAAGGTTATAACCAGTATATGTCAAGTGTATACCAGGTCTAGAGAGTGTATCCTACAGAAGGTTATAACCAGTATATGTCAGGTGTATAACAGGTTTAGAGAGTGTAGTCTATTGCAGGTTATAACCAGTGTATGTCAGGTGTATAACAGGTGTCTAGAGGATGTAGCATATAGCAGGTTATAACCAGTATATGTCAGGTGGTAAACAGGTTTAGAGAGTGTAGTCTAGTGCAGGTTATAACCAGTATATGTCAGATGTTTAGAGAGTGTAGCCTATAGCAGGTTATAACCAGTACATGTCAGGTGTATAACAGGTGTCTAGTGAGTGTAGCCTATAGCAGGTTATAACCAGTACATGTCAGGTGTATAACAGGTGTCTAGAGAGTGGAGCCTATAGCAGGTTATAACCAGTATATGTCAGGTGTATAACAGGTGTCTAGAGAGTGGAGCCTATAGCAGGTTATAACCAGTACATGTCAGGTGTATAACAGGTGTCTAGAGAGTGGAGCCTATAGCAGGTTATAACCAGTATATGTCCGGTGTATAACAGGTGTCTAGAGGATGTAGCATATAGCAGGTTATAACCAGTATATGTCAGGTGGTAAACAGGTTTAGAGAGTGTAGTCTATTGCAGGTTATAACCAGTATATGTCAGGTGTATAACAGGTTTAGAGAGTGTAGTCTATTGCAGGTTATAACCAGTACATGTCAGGTGTATAACAGGTGTCTAGAGAGTGGAGCCTATAGCAGGTTATAACCAGTATATGTCAGGTGTATAATAGGTTTAGAGAGTGTAGCCTACAGAAGGTTATAACCAGTATATGTCAGGTGTATAACAGGTGTCTAGAGAGTGGAGCTTATAGCAGGTTATAACCAGTATATGTCAGGTGTATAATAGGTCTAGAGAGTGTAGCCTACAGAAGGTTATAACCAGTATATGTCAGGTGTATAATAGGTCTAGAGAGTGTAGCCTACAGAAGGTTATAACCAGTATATGTCAGGTGTATAATAGGTCTAGAGAGTGTAGCCTACAGAAGGTTATAACCAGTATATGTCAGGTGTATAACAGGTGTCTAGGTTCCTCTCCTTGGTCTGGTCTGTACCACTGTGCTGTGGACATGGGGGTTCTTCTCCTTGGTCTGGTCTGTACCACTGCGCTGTGGATATGGGGGTTCTTCTCCTTGGTCTGGTCTGTACCACTGTGCTGTGGACATGGGGGTTCTTCTCCTTGGTCTGGTCTGTACCACTGTGCTGTGGATATGGGGGTTCTTCTCCTTGGTCTGGTCTGTACCACTGTGCTGTGGACATGGGGGTTCTTCTCCTTGGTCTGGTCTTTACCACTGTGCTGTGGACATGGGGGTTCTTCTCCTTGGTCTGGTCTGTACCACTGTGCTGTGGACATGGGGGTTCCTCTCCTTGGTCTGGTCTGTACTACTGTGCTGTGGATATGGGGGTTCTTCTCCTTGGTCTGGACTGTACCACTGTGCTGTGGACATGGGGGTTCTTCTCCTTGGTGTGGTCTGTACCACTGTGCTGTGGACATGGGGGTTATTCTCTTAGGTCTGGACTGTACCACTGTGCTGTGGACATGGGGGTTCTTCTCCTTGGTGTGGTCTGTAACGCTGTGCTCAGTGTGCTGTGGACATGGAGACTCCGGGGACGCTGCTTGGCATCGGATCAGATATCCCAGTGAATTTGAGCTCTGTTGCTCCTCGCTCCACACAGAGACCCATCGGAATGACCATTGTGGCTTTGTGAACGGGTCCTGTTGGTCCTCGCTCCACACAGAGACCCATCGGAATGACATTGTGGCTTTGTGAACGGGTCCTGTTGGGCCTCGGTTCACACAGAGACCCATCGGAATGACCATTGTGGCTTTGTGAACGGGTCCTGTTGGTCCTCGCTCCACACAGAGACCCATCGGAATGACATTGTGGCTTTGTGAACGGGTCCTGTTGGGCCTCGGTTCACACAGAGACCCATCGGAATGACCATTGTGGCTTTGTGAACGGGTCCTGTTGCTCCTCGCTCCACACAGAGACCCATCGGAATGACCATTGTGGCTTTGTGAACGGGTCCTGTTGGTCCTCGGTTCAGCACCATGGAACTCTGGACCACTTCTGAACCATTCAAGAGAAGAAGAAGAGGGTCCATGAAGGCTGTAACCCGTGAGACCAGAACATGTTGCTGTCTTTAAGCCTGGTCCCAGATCTGTTTGTGTTAGATCCATGTGACCATAGGCATTGGAAAGACAGCACCAACAGAACTGGGACCAGGCTACGAGGATAATACACGACACCTAGACATGTTGTTTTTGTATGTAGTACTGCCGTCTCTAGGGAAAGTTCATGTCATGGAGGACTTTGTCTTGCGTTCCCAAATGGTAACCTTGTCCCGGCCCGTTTCAAATCAACGTTCTGATCCACATCCCTTTGTGTTCTAACCGTTCTGCGGTTGTGGGTCGCCATAGTGATCAAACCGCTGAACGTTTCAGCGCTGGACTGGACCACTTCTGAACCATTCAAGAGAAGAAGAAGAGGGTCCATGAAGGCTGTAACCCGTGAGACCAGAACATGTTGCTGTCTTTCAGCCTGGTTCCAGATCTGTTGGTGCTGTCCTCTCAATGCCTACCTGGTCACGTGACGACAGCACACAAACAGATCTGGGACCAGGCTTAAATACAGCAACATGTTCTGGTCTCACGGGTTACAGCCTTTATGGACCCTCTTCTTCTAGGATGTTATGTTGAGACTCAGTGGATGTTGTTTTGTATGTAGTGCTGTGTCCTCTTGAGGAAGTGGATGTTGTTTTGTATGTAGTGTTACGTCCTCTTGAGGAAGTGGATGTTGTTTTGTATGTAGTGCTGCCCTCCTCTTGAGGAAGTGGATGTTGTTTTGTATGTAGTGCTGCGTCCTCTTGAGGAAGTGGATGTTGTTTTGTATGTAGTGCTGCCCTCCTCTTGAGGAAGTGGATGTTGTTTTGTATGTAGTACTGCCCTCCTCTTGAGGAAGTGGATGTTGTTTTGTATGTAGTGCTGCGTCCTCTTGAGGAAGTGGAGGTTGTTTTGTATGTAGTGATGCCCTCCTCTTGAGGAAGTGGATGTTGTTTTGTATGTAGTGCTGCGTCCTCTTGAGGAAGTGGATGTTGTTTTGTATGTAGTGATGCCCTCCTCTTGAGGAAGTGGATGTTGTTTTGTATGTAGTGCTGCCCTCCTCTTGAGGAAGTGAATGTTGTTTTGTATGTAGTGATGCCCTCCTCTTGAGGAAGTGGATGTTGTTTTGTATGTAGTGATGCCTCCTCTTGAGGAAGTGGATGTTGTTTTGTATGTAGTGCTGCCCTCCTCTTGAGGAAGTGGATGTTGTTTTGTATGTAGTGCTGCCCTCCTCTTGAGGAAGTGGATGTTGTTTTGTATGTAGTGCTGCGTCCTCTTGAGGAAGTGGATGTTGTTTTGTATGTAGTGCTGCGTCCTCTTGAGGAAGTGGAGGTTGTTTTGTATGTAGTGCTGCCCTCCTCTTGAGGAAGTGGATGTTGTTTTGTATGTAGTGCTGCGTCCTCTTGAGGAAGTGGATGTTGTTTTGTATGTAGTGCTGCCCTCCTCTTGAGGAAGTGGATGTTGTTTTGTATGTAGTGCTGCCCTCTTGAGGAAGTGGATGTTGTTTTGTATGTAGTGTTACGTCCTCTTGAGGAAGTGGAGGTTGTTTTGTATGTAGTGTTACGTCCTCTTGAGGAAGTGGATGTTGTTTTGTATGTAGTGCTGCGTCCTCTTGAGGAAGTGGATGTTGTTTTGTATGTAGTGCTGTGTCCTCTTGAGGAAGTGGATGTTGTTTTGTATGTAGTGCTGCGTCCTCTTGAGGAAGTGGATGTTGTTTTGTATGTAGTGATGCCCTCCTCTTGAGGAAGTGGATGTTGTTTTGTATGTAGTGCTGCGTCCTCTTGAGGAAGTGGATGTTGTTTTGTATGTAGTGATGCCTCCTCTTGAGGAAGTGGATGTTGTTTTGTATGTAGTGCTGCCCTCCTCTTGAGGAAGTGGATGTTGTTTTGTATGTAGTGATGCCCTCCTCTTGAGGAAGTGGATGTTGTTTTGTATGTAGTGCTGCCCTCCTCTTGAGGAAGTGGATGTTGTTTTGTATGTAGTGATGCCCTCCTCTTGAGGAAGTGGATGTTGTTTTGTATGTAGTGCTGCCCTCCTCTTGAGGAAGTGGATGTTGTTTTGTATGTAGTGATGCCCTCCTCTTGAGGAAGTGGATGTTGTTTTGTATGTAGTGATGCCCTCCTCTTGAGGAAGTGGATGTTGTTTTGTATGTAGTGCTGCCCTCCTCTTGAGGAAGTGGATGTTGTTTTGTATGTAGTGCTGCCCTCCTCTTGAGGAAGTGGATGTTGTTTTGTATGTAGTGATGCCCTCCTCTTGAGGAAGTGGATGTTGTTTTGTATGTAGTGCTGCCCTCCTCTTGAGGAAGTGGATGTTGTTTTGTATGTAGTGCTGCGTCCTCTTGAGGAAGTGGATGTTGTTTTGTATGTAGTGCTGCGTCCTCTTGAGGAAGTGGATGTTGTTTTGTATGTAGTGATGCCCTCCTCTTGAGGAAGTGGATGTTGTTTTGTATGTAGTGCTGCGTCCTCTTGAGGAAGTGGATGTTGTTTTGTATGTAGTGATGCCCTCCTCTTGAGGAAGTGGATGTTGTTTTGTATGTAGTGCTGCGTCCTCTTGAGGAAGTGGATGTTGTTTTGTATGTAGTGCTGCCCTCCTCTTGAGGAAGTGGATGTTGTTTTGTATGTAGTGCTGCCCTCCTCTTGAGGAAGTGGATGTTGTTTTGTATGTAGTGTTACGTCCTCTTGAGGAAGTGGATGTTGTTTTGTATGTAGTGCTGCCCTCCTCTTGAGGAAGTGGATGTTGTTTTGTATGTAGTACTGTGTCCTCTTGAGGAAGATGATGTTGGTTTGTATGTAGTGCTGTGTCCTCTTGAGGAAGTGGATGTTGTTTTGTATGTAGTGTTACGTCCTCTTGAGGAAGTGGATGTTGTTTTGTATGTAGTGTTACGTCCTCTTGAGGAAGTGGATGTTGTTTTGTATGTAGTGATGCCTCCTCTTGAGGAAGTGGATGTTGTTTTGTATGTAGTGTTACGTCCTCTTGAGGAAGTGGATGTTGTTTTGTATGTAGTGATGCCTCCTCTTGAGGAAGTGGATGTTGTTTTGTATGTAGTGCTGCCCTCTTGAGGAAGTGGATGTTGTTTTGTATGTAGTGCTGCCCTCCTCTTGAGGAAGTGGATGTTGTTTTGTATGTAGTGCTGCCCTCCTCTTGAGGAAGTGGATGTTGTTTTGTATGTAGCGCTGCGTCCTCTTGAGGAAGTGGATGTTGTTTTGTATGTAGTGCTGCCCTCCTCTTGAGGAAGTGGATGTTGTTTTGTATGTAGTGCTGCCCTCCTCTTGAGGAAGTGGATGTTGTTTTGTATGTAGCGCTGCGTCCTCTTGAGGAAGTGGATGTTGTTTTGTATGTAGTGCTGCGTCCTCTTGAGGAAGTGGATGTTGTTTTGTATGTAGTGCTGCCCTCCTCTTGAGGAAGTGGATGTTGTTTTGTATGTAGCGCTGCGTCCTCTTGAGGAAGTGGATGTTGTTTTGTATGTAGTGCTGCCCTCCTCTTGAGGAAGTGGATGTTGTTTTGTATGTAGTGCTGCCCTCCTCTTGAGGAAGTGGATGTTGTTTTGTATGTAGTGCTGCGTCCTCTTGAGGAAGTGGATGTTGTTTTGTATGTAGTGCTGCGTCCTCTTGAGGAAGTGGATGTTGTTTTGTATGTAGTGCTGCCCTCCTCTTGAGGAAGTGGATGTTGTTTTGTATGTAGTGCTGCGTCCTCTTGAGGAAGTGGATGTTGTTTTGTATGTAGTGCTGCCCTCCTCTTGAGGAAGTGGATGTTGTTTTGTATGTAGTGCTGCCCTCCTCTTGAGGAAGTGGATGTTGTTTTGTATGTAGTGCTGCCCTCCTCTTGAGGAAGTGGATGTTGTTTTGTATGTAGCGCTGCGTCCTCTTGAGGAAGTGGAGGTTGTTTTGTATGTAGTGCTGCCCTCCTCTTGAGGAAGTGGATGTTGTTTTGTATGTAGTGCTGCGTCCTCTTGAGGAAGTGGATGTTGTTTTGTATGTAGTGCTGCCCTCCTCTTGAGGAAGTGGATGTTGTTTTGTATGTAGTGCTGCCCTCTTGAGGAAGTGGATGTTGTTTTGTATGTAGTGTTACGTCCTCTTGAGGAAGTGGAGGTTGTTTTGTATGTAGTGTTACGTCCTCTTGAGGAAGTGGATGTTGTTTTGTATGTAGTGCTGCGTCCTCTTGAGGAAGTGGATGTTGTTTTGTATGTAGTGCTGTGTCCTCTTGAGGAAGTGGATGTTGTTTTGTATGTAGTGCTGCGTCCTCTTGAGGAAGTGGATGTTGTTTTGTATGTAGTGATGCCCTCCTCTTGAGGAAGTGGATGTTGTTTTGTATGTAGTGCTGCGTCCTCTTGAGGAAGTGGATGTTGTTTTGTATGTAGTGATGCCTCCTCTTGAGGAAGTGGATGTTGTTTTGTATGTAGTGCTGCCCTCCTCTTGAGGAAGTGGATGTTGTTTTGTATGTAGTGATGCCCTCCTCTTGAGGAAGTGGATGTTGTTTTGTATGTAGTGCTGCCCTCCTCTTGAGGAAGTGGATGTTGTTTTGTATGTAGTGATGCCCTCCTCTTGAGGAAGTGGATGTTGTTTTGTATGTAGTGCTGCCCTCCTCTTGAGGAAGTGGATGTTGTTTTGTATGTAGTGATGCCCTCCTCTTGAGGAAGTGGATGTTGTTTTGTATGTAGTGATGCCCTCCTCTTGAGGAAGTGGATGTTGTTTTGTATGTAGTGCTGCCCTCCTCTTGAGGAAGTGGATGTTGTTTTGTATGTAGTGCTGCCCTCCTCTTGAGGAAGTGGATGTTGTTTTGTATGTAGTGATGCCCTCCTCTTGAGGAAGTGGATGTTGTTTTGTATGTAGTGCTGCCCTCCTCTTGAGGAAGTGGATGTTGTTTTGTATGTAGTGTTACGTCCTCTTGAGGAAGTGGATGTTGTTTTGTATGTAGTACTGCCCTCCTCTTGAGGAAGTGGATGTTGTTTTGTATGTAGTGCTGCCCTCCTCTTGAGGAAGTGGATGTTGTTTTGTATGTAGTGCTGCGTCCTCTTGAGGAAGTGGATGTTGTTTTGTATGTAGTGCTGCGTCCTCTTGAGGAAGTGGATGTTGTTTTGTATGTAGTGCTGCCCTCCTCTTGAGGAAGTGGATGTTGTTTTGTATGTAGTGCTGCGTCCTCTTGAGGAAGTGGATGTTGTTTTGTATGTAGTGCTGCCCTCCTCTTGAGGAAGTGGATGTTGTTTTGTATGTAGTGCTGCCCTCCTCTTGAGGAAGTGGATGTTGTTTTGTATGTAGTGCTGCCCTCCTCTTGAGGAAGTGGATGTTGTTTTGTATGTAGTGATGCCCTCCTCTTGAGGAAGTGGATGTTGTTTTGTATGTAGTGCTGCCCTCCTCTTGAGGAAGTGGATGTTGTTTTGTATGTAGTGCTGCGTCCTCTTGAGGAAGTGGATGTTGTTTTGTATGTAGTGCTGCGTCCTCTTGAGGAAGTGGATGTTGTTTTGTATGTAGTGATGCCCTCCTCTTGAGGAAGTGGATGTTGTTTTGTATGTAGTGCTGCGTCCTCTTGAGGAAGTGGATGTTGTTTTGTATGTAGTGCTGCCCTCCTCTTGAGGAAGTGGATGTTGTTTTGTATGTAGTGCTGCGTCCTCTTGAGGAAGTGGATGTTGTTTTGTATGTAGTGCTGCTTCCTCTTGAGGAAGTGGATGTTGTTTTGTATGTAGTGCTTACCTCCTCTTGAGGAAGTGGATGTTGTTTTGTATGTAGTGCTGCCCTCCTCTTGAGGAAGTGGATGTTGTTTTGTATGTAGTGCTGCCCTCCTCTTGAGGAAGTGGATGTTGTTTTGTATGTAGTGCTGCCCTCCTCTTGAGGAAGTGGATGTTGTTTTGTATGTAGTGCTGCCCTCCTCTTGAGGAAGTGGATGTTGTTTTGTATGTAGTACTGTGTCCTCTTGAGGAAGATGATGTTGGTTTGTATGTAGTGCTGTGTCCTCTTGAGGAAGTGGATGTTGTTTTGTATGTAGTGTTACGTCCTCTTGAGGAAGTGGATGTTGTTTTGTATGTAGTGTTACGTCCTCTTGAGGAAGTGGATGTTGTTTTGTATGTAGTGATGCCTCCTCTTGAGGAAGTGGATGTTGTTTTGTATGTAGTGTTACGTCCTCTTGAGGAAGTGGATGTTGTTTTGTATGTAGTGATGCCTCCTCTTGAGGAAGTGGATGTTGTTTTGTATGTAGTGCTGCCCTCTTGAGGAAGTGGATGTTGTTTTGTATGTAGTGCTGCCCTCCTCTTGAGGAAGTGGATGTTGTTTTGTATGTAGTGCTGCCCTCCTCTTGAGGAAGTGGATGTTGTTTTGTATGTAGCGCTGCGTCCTCTTGAGGAAGTGGATGTTGTTTTGTATGTAGTGCTGCCCTCCTCTTGAGGAAGTGGATGTTGTTTTGTATGTAGTGCTGCCCTCCTCTTGAGGAAGTGGATGTTGTTTTGTATGTAGCGCTGCGTCCTCTTGAGGAAGTGGATGTTGTTTTGTATGTAGTGCTGCGTCCTCTTGAGGAAGTGGATGTTGTTTTGTATGTAGTGCTGCCCTCCTCTTGAGGAAGTGGATGTTGTTTTGTATGTAGCGCTGCGTCCTCTTGAGGAAGTGGATGTTGTTTTGTATGTAGTGCTGCCCTCCTCTTGAGGAAGTGGATGTTGTTTTGTATGTAGTGCTGCCCTCCTCTTGAGGAAGTGGATGTTGTTTTGTATGTAGTGCTGCGTCCTCTTGAGGAAGTGGATGTTGTTTTGTATGTAGTGCTGCCCTCCTCTTGAGGAAGTGGATGTTGTTTTGTATGTAGCGCTGCGTCCTCTTGAGGAAGTGGATGTTGTTTTGTATGTAGTGCTGCCCTCCTCTTGAGGAAGTGGATGTTGTTTTGTATGTAGTGCTGCCCTCCTCTTGAGGAAGTGGATGTTGTTTTGTATGTAGTGCTGCGTCCTCTTGAGGAAGTGGATGTTGTTTTGTATGTAGTGTTACGTCCTCTTGAGGAAGTGGAGGTTGTTTTGTATGTAGTGCTGCCCTCCTCTTGAGGAAGTGGATGTTGTTTTGTATGTAGTGCTGCCCTCTTGAGGAAGTGGATGTTGTTTTGTATGTAGTGCTGCCCTCCTCTTGAGGAAGTGGATGTTGTTTTGTATGTAGTGCTGCCCTCCTCTTGAGGAAGTGGATGTTGTTTTGTATGTAGTGCTGCCCTCTTGAGGAAGTGGATGTTGTTTTGTATGTAGTGCTGCCCTCCTCTTGAGGAAGTGGATGTTGTTTTGTATGTAGTGATGCCCTCCTCTTGAGGAAGTGGATGTTGTTTTGTATGTAGTGCTGCCCTCCTCTTGAGGAAGTGGATGTTGTTTTGTATGTAGTGCTGCCCTCCTCTTGAGGAAGTGGATGTTGTTTTGTATGTAGTGCTGCCCTCCTCTTGAGGAAGTGGATGTTGTTTTGTATGTAGTACTGCCCTCCTCTTGAGGAAGTGGATGTTGTTTTGTATGTAGTGTTACGTCCTCTTGAGGAAGTGGATGTTGTTTTGTATGTAGTGCTGCGTCCTCTTGAGGAAGTGGATGTTGTTTTGTATGTAGTGCTGCGTCCTCTTGAGGAAGTGGATGTTGTTTTGTATGTAGTGCTGCGTCCTCTTGAGGAAGTGGATGTTGTTTTGTATGTAGTGCTGCCCTCCTCTTGAGGAAGTGAATGTTGTTTTGTATGTAGTGATGCCCTCCTCTTGAGGAAGTGGATGTTGTTTTGTATGTAGTGATGCCTCCTCTTGAGGAAGTGGATGTTGTTTTGTATGTAGTGCTGCCCTCCTCTTGAGGAAGTGGATGTTGTTTTGTATGTAGTGCTGCGTCCTCTTGAGGAAGTGGATGTTGTTTTGTATGTAGTGCTGCCCTCCTCTTGAGGAAGTGGATGTTGTTTTGTATGAGGGTTAACTGAGGGTTAACTGTGGTTCTACTGTCAGGCGCCACATCGTTTTAAATAGTTAACATTTCATAGCTTCCAAAAGCTGGACATTCATAGCTGCTTAGTTGAGATGAATTGAAGTATTTAGTGAAAGAATCAGTCATTTTTCTCTCGTAATGTTATTTCTGTGAATGACAGCCATGAGGGTGAATGAGAAACGTCTGCATAAATCTGTGGCCCCAGATTTTAGGACAAGTCTTGTGGTGTGCGGTAAGTCACATACAAGTCTGGCCCTGTCATTTTAATGTAGGTTAAGGCTACACAGGCTGGATATTGTGTCGACCTTATTCAGTGTGTTCCACTAACCAGGATTATTACAGGTGCATATTGAATAAGGGGACTAAAACCAACTGAAAACCAGGATTATTACAGGTACATATTGAATAAGGGGACTAAAACCAACTGAAAACCAGGATTATTACAGCTACATATTGAATAAGGGGACTAAAACCAACTGAAAACCAGGATTATTACAGCTACATATTGAATAAGGGGACTAAAACCAACTGAAAACCAGGATTATTACAGCTACATATTGAATAAGGGGACTAAAACCAACTGAAAACCAGGATTATTACAGCTACATATTGAATAAGGGGACTAAAACCAACTGAAAACCAGGATTATTACAGCTACATATTGAATAAGGGGACTAAAACCAACTGAAAACCAGGATTATTACAGCTACAGGTACATATTGAATAAGGGGACTGAAACCAACTGAAAACCAGGATTATTACAGCTACATATTGAATAAGGGGACTGAAACCAACTGAAACCAGGATTATTACTGTCACGTTCCTGACCTATTTATGTTAGTTGTTATGTGTGTTAGTTGGTCAGGACGTGAGGTTGGGTGGGCATTCTATGTTTTCTGTTTCTGTGTTGGTTTTGGGTTGCCTGGTATGGCTCTTAATTAGAGGCAGGTGTTTGGCGTTCCTCTAATTAAGAGTCATATTTAGGTAGGTGTTGTCACAGTGTTCGTTGTGGGTGATTGTCTCCTGTGTTTGTGTATGTCGTTGCGCCACACGGGACTGGTTTCGGTTTGTTTGTTAAGTGTCATTTATGTGTAGGCTTTTCCCTGTTCGTGCGTTCTCGTGTGTTATGTGAGTCCGTCGTTCAGATCTGTTCTACACCGTTTATTTGTTTTGTTAGTGTATAGTCAAGTTCGTGTTTTTTCGTCTTGTCATTAAATTCATTATGTATTCAAACTCCACTGCGCCTTGGTTCAATCCCTGCTCCTCTTCGGATGAAGAAGAGGAGGACAGCCGTTACAGAATCACCCACCACTCCAGAGCCAAGCAGCGGAGGCAAGGGAAAGCTCGACAGGGCAACAAGGATTTCTGGACTTGGGAGGAAATATTGGACGGGAGAGGTCCATGGGCACAGCAGGGAGAATATCGCCGTCCCAAAGCTGAGCTGGAGGCACGGAGGAGAGCAGAGGCTACCGGAGAGAGGAACCGGAGCTATGAGGGAACGCGTCTGGCACGGAAGCCAAAAAAGCCCGTAAGTAACACCCAAAAATTTCTTGGGGGGGGGGCTAGGAGGTAGTAGGCCAAGGGCAGGTAGGAGACCTGCGCCCACTTCCCAGGCTTACCGTGGAGAGCGGGAGTACGGGCAGGCGCCGTGTTACGCAGTAGAGCGCACGGTGTCTCCTGTACGAGTGCATAGCCCAGTGCGGGTTATTCCACCTCCCCGCACTGGTAGGGCTAGATTGAGTATTGAGCCAGGTGTCATGAGGCCGGCTCAACGCGTCTGGTCTCCAGTGCGTCTCCTCGGGCCGGCATACATGGCACCGGCCTTACGCATGGTTTCCCCGGTTCGCCTACATAGCCCGGTGCGGGTTATTCCACCTACCCGCACTGGTCGGGCAACCGGGAGCATTCAACCAGGTAAGGTTGGGCAGGCTCAATGCTCAAGAGTGCCAGTACGCCTCCACGGTCCGGTATTTCCGGCGCCACCTCCCCGCCCCAGCCTAGTACCTACAGTGTCTACACTACGCACTAGGCTACCAGTGCGTATCCTGAGCCCAGTTCCTCCTCCACGCACTCTCCCTGTAGTGCGTGTATCTAGCCCGGTGCCTCCAGTTCCGGCCCCACGCACTAAGCTACCAGTGCGTCTCCAGAGCCCTGTACAAACTGTATCTTCTCCCCCTACTAATCCTGATGTGCTTGTCCTCAGCCCGGCGTCACTAGTGCCGGTACCACGCATCAGTTATAGAGTGGGCTTTGAGAATACAGTGTGCCCTGTCCCTGCTCCCCGCACTAGTAGGAGGGTGCTTATCATTAGCACGGTGCCTCCAGTTCCGGCACCACGCACCAGGTCTACAGTGCACTGTATCCGGCCAGAGCCATCCGTCTCCCCAGCGCCATCTGAGCCATCCGTCTCCCCAGCGCCATCTGAGCCATCCGTCTCCCCAGCGCCATCTGAGCCATCCGTCTCCCCAGCGCCATCTGAGCCATCCGTCTGCCAGGAGCCTGCAAAGCCGCCCGTCTGCCATGAGCCTGCAAAGCCGCCCGTCTGCCATGAGCCTACAGAGCCATCCGCCAGACAGGAGCCGCTAGAGCCGTCAGCCAGACAGGAGCCGCTAGAGCCGTCAGCCAGACAGGATCTGCCAGAGCCGCCAACCAGACAGGATCTGCCAGAGCCGCCAACCAGACAGGATCTGCCAGAGCCGCCAACCAGACAGGATCTGCCAGAGCCGCCAACCAGACAGGATCTGCCAGAGCCGCCAACCAGACAGGATCTGCCAGAGCCGCCAACCAGACAGGATCTGCCAGAGCCGCCAGCGAGCCATGAGCAGCCAGAGCCGTCAGAGAGCCATAAGCAGCCAGAGCCGTCAGAGAGCCATGAGCAGTCAGAGCCGTCAGAGAGCCATAAGCAGCCAGAGCCGTCAGAGAGCCATGAGCAGCCAGAGCCGTCAGAGCGCCATGAGCGTCGAGAGCCGTCAGCCTGCCATGAGCGTCGAGAGCCGTCAGCCTGCCATGAGCGTCGAGAGCCGTCAGCCTGCCATGAGCGTCGAGAGCCGTCAGCCTGCCATGAGCGTCGAGAGCCGTCAGCCAGCCATGAGCGTCGAGAGCCGTCAGCCAGCCATGAGCGTCGAGAGCCGTCAGCCAGCCATGAGCGTCGAGATTCGTCAGTCAGCCATGAGCTGCCCTTCAGCCTGAAACGGCTAGATACCCAGAACTGCCCATCAGTCCAGAGCTGTCTCTCTGTCCGGAGCTGCCTTTCAGTCCGGAGTTGCCCCTCTATCCTGATCTCCCTCTCTATCTTGATCTACCTCTATATTCTTATCTATCCCTCTGTCTTGATTTATCTCTCTGTCCCGGTGCTGTCCTTATTAGTGAGGTTATTAAGAGGATTTTGTGGGGGTAAAAAGAGGGTGGACATTCTTAGAGGGAGGAAGCTAGGATGGATTATGGTGGGGTGGGGACCTCGCCCGGAGCCTGAGCCACCACCGTGGTTAGATGCCCACCCAGACCCTCCCCTAGACTTTGTGCTGGTGCTTCCAGAGTTCGCACCTTGTGGGGGGGTAATGTCACGTTCCTGACCTATTTATGTTAGTTGTTATGTGTGTTAGTTGGTCAGGACGTGAGGTTGGGTGGGCATTCTATGTTTTCTGTTTCTGTGTTGGTTTTGGGTTGCCTGGTATGGCTCTTAATTAGAGGCAGGTGTTTGGCGTTCCTCTAATTAAGAGTCATATTTAGGTAGGCGTTGTCACAGTGTTCGTTGTGGGTGATTGTCTCCTGTGTTTGTGTATGTCGTTGCGCCACACGGGACTGGTTTCGGTTTGTTTGTTAAGTGTCATTTATGTGTAGGCTTTTCCCTGTTTGTGCGTTCTCGTGTGTTATGTGAGTCCGTCGTTCAGATCTGTTCTACACCGTTTATTTGTTTTGTTAGTGTATAGTCAAGTTCGTGTTTTTTCGTCTTGTCATTAAATTCATTATGTATTCAAACTCCACTGCGCCTTGGTTCAATCCCTGCTCCTCTTCGAATGAAGAAGAGGAGGACAGCCGTTACAATTACAGCTACAAATTGAATAAGGGGACTGAAACCAACTGAAAACCAGGAATATTACAGGTACATATTGAATAAGGGGACTAAAACCAACTGAAAACCAGGATTATTACAGCTACATATTGAATAAGGGGACTAAAACCAACTGAAAACCAGGATTATTACAGCTACATATTGAATAAGGGGACTGAAACCAACTGAAAACCAGGATTATTACAGCTACATATTGAATAAGGGGACTGAAACCAACTGAAAACCAGGATTATTACAGCTACATATTGAATAAGGGGACTAAAACCAACTGAAAACCAGGATTATTACAGCTACATATTGAATAAGGGGACTAAAACAACTGAAAACCAGGATTATTACAGCTACATATTGAATAAGGGGACTAAAACCAACTGAAAACCAGGATTATTACAGCTACATATTGAATAAGGGGACTGAAACCAACTGAAAACCAGGATTATTACAGCTACATATTGAATAAGGGGACTAAAACCAACTGAAAACCAGGATTATTACAGCTACATATTGAATAAGGGGACTAAAACAACTGAAAACCAGGATTATTACAGCTACATATTGAATAAAGGGACTAAAACCAACTGAAAACCAGGATTATTACAGCTACATATTGAATAAGGGGACTAAAACCAACTGAAAACCAGGATTATTACAGCTACATATTGAATAAGGGGACTAAAACCAACTGAAAACCAGGATTATTACAGCTACATATTGAATAAGGGGACTAAAACCAACTGAAAACCAGGATTATTACAGCTACATATTGAATAAGGGGACTGAAACCAACTGAAAACTGCAAAACAAATGTGTTTGTTTTGTACTGAAATATAGACATAAGTAATCTAGATGAATGCATTTGTAACGATCTTCTTCGTCTGATGAACAGGAAGGATCGGACCAAAACGCAGTGTTTATGTTTTATTTGAAAACTGAACACTAAATAACACAATAACAAAGTGAATAAACGAACATCGAAACAGTCCTTTAAGGTGCAACAACACAAAACAGAAAACAACAAAACAACAAAACCCAACATGGAACATGGCAACCTAAATAGCCTCCCGGGTGGCGCAGTGGTCTAGGGCACTGCATCGCAGTGCTAGCTGCGCCACCAGAGTCTCTGGGTTCGCGCCCAGGCTGGGCTGGGTTCGCGCCCAGGCTCTGTCGCAGCCGGCCGCAACCGGGAGGTCCGTGGGGCGACGCACAATTGGCATAGCGTCGTCCGGGTTAGGGAGGGTTTGGCCGGTAGGGATATCCTTGTCTCAGTATGTAAAAAAAAAAAGTAATAAAATGTATGTAAGTCGCTCTGGATAAGAGCGTCTGCTAAATGACTAAAATGTAAATGTAAATGTAAATAGGATCCCCAATCAGAGACAACGACAAACAGCTGTCTCTGATTGGGAACCCATTCAGGCCACCATAAACCTACATACCCCTAGACAATACAAATTCCCCATAGATAACAAAAAATCCTAGACAAGCCAAAAACCACTAGACAATACAAAAACTAAACAAACCACCCTTGTCACACCCTGACCTAACCAAATAATAAAGAAACCAAATATAACTAAAGTCAGGGCGTGACAGCATTGGATAGAAATATCAGTCAAATTAATGATGAGTGAAAGAGAAATGCTGAGAAGTGATGAGAAATTCAATTCAGTATTATGTTTCTTCATTTGTAATACAAGCATTTTTCCGATTCGTTTGGCCTAAAAACAAATGTAATCTTGTGTGGATCAGATAAAGCAGGCTGTGACGTTCACAGACACAATATTAGTTTAAGTAAAGCTATTGTCAAAAGGTTTTGCTCGATAAATTCTAATCCTCAACTCTCCTAAATCGTGACTGATGACAAAATAAAATGTTTTCTAGTCAAGTGACCCTGTTGTGCTGTTTGATAGTGAGTTTGACCCGGAGTCTAGTGATTTCCCAACCTATGTTTGTACAGCTGTCTCTCTGTGCTCCCTAGTTTGAGCACAGACATATTTACCTTTCACACCTGTTACATTGTTTTACGTTCTTCTCTCTCTCTCTCTCCTCTCTCTCTCTCTCTCTCTCTCTCTCTCTCTCTCTCTCTCTCTCTCTCTCTCTCTCTCTCTCTCTCTCTCTCTCTCTCTCTCTCTCTCTCTCTCATACACACATTGCTGAAGAGGTTTTAGCTCCACTGCAGTGGTTGTTTTGTCTCATTCACTGTATGAGGTTAAAGTTCCACTGAACTGAAGTGCTGGACAGACGGACCCATTTGAACTCTTCAAGCTTGTTTTTTAAAGTCCTCTCTCATTTACTGTGTGAAGCCATGGTTCCACTTTATATGAAGCATCCGTTTGACTACTGCTGAAGACACAAGTGTTTGACAGACAGACCTGAATAAACCTATTTCTGATTCATGTACCCGTTCTCTGACATCAGTCCAACACGTCTACTGAATGGACTAACAATGAGCATTAATACACAGTATGGCTTGGGCCCAAATGGCACCCGAGTCCATGTTTAGTGCACTCCTTTTTGGCCAGAGGACAGGGCTCTATAGAGAATTGGGTTCCTTTGGGACGCAGGCTGCCCATAAATATCTGTATCTGACCCAGGTGATAATAGATGTCAACGGAGACTCTGATCTAAAGCCATTGTTGTGATTATTGTAATAGATGTTAACCTGTGATGGATCCAGGTGATAATAAATGTTAACCTGTGATGGTTGAGGTGATAGTAGAGGTTAACTTGTGATGGATACAGGTGATAATAGATGTTAACCTGTGATGGACCCAGGTGATAATAGATGTTAACCTGAAACTGACCCAGGTGATAATAGATGTTAACCTGTGATGGACCCAGGTGATAATAGATGTTAACCTGTATCTGACCCAGGTGATAATAGGTGTTAACCTGTATCTGACCCAGGTGATAATAGATGTTAACCTGTGATGGACCCAGGTGATAATAGATGTTAACCTGTATCTGACCCAGGTGATAATAGATGTTAACCTGTGATGGACCCAGGTGATAATAGATGTTAACCTGTGATGGGTCCAGGTGATAAAAGATGTTAACCTGTGATGGACCCATATGATAATAGATGTTAACCTGTGATGGATCCAGGTGATAATAGATGTTAACCCGTGATGGACCCAGGTGATAATAGATGTTAACCTGTGATGGACCCAGGTGATAATAGATGTTAACCTGTATCTGACCCAGGTGATAATAGATGTTAACCTGTGATGGATCCAGGTGATAATAGATGTTAACCTGTGATGGACCCAGGTGATAACAGATGTTAACCCGTGATGGACCCAGGTGATAATAGATGTTAACCTGTGATGGACCCAGGTGATAACAGATGTTAACCTGTGATGGACCCAGGTGATAATAGATGTTAACCTGTGATGGACCCAGGTGATAATAGATGTTAACCTGTATCTGACCCAGGTGATAATAGATGTTAACCTGTGATGGATCCAGGTGATAATAGATGTTAACCTGTGATGGACCCAGGTGATAACAGATGTTAACCCGTGATGGACCCAGGTGATAATAGATGTTAACCTGTGATGGACCCAGGTGATAATAGATGTTAACCTGTGATGGACCCAGGTTATAATAGATGTTAACCTGTGATGGACCCAGGTGATAATAGATGTTAACCTGTGATGGATCCAGGTGATAATAGATGTTAACCTGTGATGGACCCAGGTGATAATAGATGTTAACCTGTGATGGATCCAGGTGTTAATAGATGTTACCCTGTGATGGACCCAGGTGATAATAGATGTTAACCTGTATCTGACCCAGGTGATAATAGATGTTAACCTGTGATGGACCCAGGTGAAAGTAGATGTTAACCTGTGATGGACCCAGGTGATAATAGATGTAACTCTGTTCTGACTGAAACCCTCTGTTCTGACTGAAACCCTCTGTTCTGACTGAAACCCTCTGTAACTCTGTTCTGACTGAAACCCTCTGTTCTGATTGAAACCCTCTGTTCTGACTGAAACCCTCTGTTCTGACTGAAACCCTCTGTAACTCTGTTCTGACTGAAACCCTCTGTTCTGACTGAAACTCTCTGTTCTGACTGAAACCCTCTGTTCTGACTGAAACCCTCTGTTCTGACTGAAACCCTCTGTTCTGACTGAAACTCTCTGTTCTGACTGAAACCCTCTGTTCTGACTGAAACCCTCTGTTCTGACTGAAACCCTCTGTAACTCTGTTCTGACTGAAACCCTCTGTTCTGACTGAAACCCTCTGTTCCGATTGAAACCCTCTGTTCTGACTGAAACCCTCTGTTCTGACTGAAACCCTCTGTTCTGACTGAAAGACTCTGTTCTGACTGAAACCCTCTGTTCTGACTGAAACCCTCTGTAACTCTGTTCTGACTGAAACCCTCTGTTCTGACTGAAACCCTCTGTTCTGACTGAAACCCTCTGTTCTGACTGAAACCCTCTGTAACTCTGTTCTGACTGAAACCCTCTGTTCTGACTGAAACCCTCTGTTCTGACTGAAACCCGCTGTTCTGACTGAATCCCTCTGTTCTGACTGAAACCATCTGTTCTGACTGAAACTCTGTTCTGACTGAAACCCTCTGTTCTGACTGAAACCCTCTGTTCTGACTGAAACCCCCTGTTCTGACTGAATCTCTCTGTTCTGACTGAAACCCTCTGTTCTGACTGAAACCCTGTGTTCTGACTGAAACCCTCTGTTCTGACTGAAACCCTCTGTTCTGACTGAAACCCTCTGTTCTGACTGAAACCCTCTGTAACTCTGTTCTGACTGAAACCCTCTGTTCTGACTGAAACCCTCTGTTCTGACTGAAACCCTCTGTTCTGACTGAAACCCTCTGTAACTCTGTTCTGACTGAAACCCTCTGTTCTGACTGAAAGCCTCTGTTCTGACTGAAACCCTCTGTTCTGACTGAAACCCTCTGTAACTCTGTTCTGACTGAAACCCTCTGTTCTGACTGAAAGCCTCTGTTCTGACTGAAACCCTCTGTTCTGACTGAAAGCCTCTGTTCTGACTGAAACCCTCTGTTCTGACTGAAACCCTCTGTTCTGACTGAAACCCTCTGTAACTCTGTTCTGACTGAAACCCTCTGTTCTGACTGAAACCCTCTGTTCTGACCGAAACCCTCTGTAACTCTGTTCTGACTGAAACCCTCTGTTCTGACTGAAATCCTCTGTAACTCTGTTCTGACTGAAACCCTCTGTTCTGACTGAAACCCTCTGTTCTGACTGAAACCCTCTGTTCTGACTGAAACCCTCTGTTCTGACTGAAACTCTCTGTTCTGACTGAAACCCTCTGTTCTGACTGAAACCCTCTGTTCTGACTGAAACTCTCTGTTCTGACTGAAACCCTCTGTTCTGACTGAAACCCTCTGTTCTGACTGAAACCCTCTGTTCTGACTGAAACTCTCTGTTCTGACTGAAACTCTCTGTTCTGACTGAAACCCTCTGTTCTGACTGAAACTCTATGTTCTGACTGAAACCCCCTGTTCTGACTGAAACCCTCTGTAACTCTGTTCTGACTGAAACTCTCTGTTCTGACTGAAACCCCCTGTTCTGACTGAAACCCTCTGTAACTCTGTTCTGACTGAAACCCTCTGTTCTGACTGAAACCCTCTATTCTGTTCTGGTTATTGCCCTTATTGCCCTGTCAGACCACACCAGCCCCCTGTTGTCTCCTGTCAGACCACACCAGCCCCCTGTGGTCTCCTGTCAGACCACACCAGCCCCCTGTTGTCTCCTGTCAGACCACACCAGCCCCCTGTGGTCTCCTGTCAGACCACACCAGCCCC
Organism: Salvelinus fontinalis; assembly: GCF_029448725.1. Lineage (NCBI taxonomy): Eukaryota > Metazoa > Chordata > Actinopteri > Salmoniformes > Salmonidae > Salvelinus > Salvelinus fontinalis. The sequence goes on from NW_026600521.1 coordinate 62,622, forward strand.
CTGTGGTCTCCTGTCAGACCACACCAGCCCCCTGTTGTCTCCTGTCAGACCACATCAGCCCCCTGTGGTCTCCTGTCAGACCACACCAGCCCCCTGTTGTCTCCTGTCAGACCACACCAGCCCCCTGTTGTCTCCTGTCAGACCACACCAGCCCCCTGTTGTCTCCTGTCAGACCACACCAGCCCCCTGTTGTCTCCTGTCAGACCACACCAGCCCCCTGTTGTCTCCTGTCAGACCACACCAGCCCCCTGTTGTCTCCTGTCAGACCACACCAGCCCCCTGTTGTCTCCTGTCACCAGCCCCCTGTTGTCTCCTGTCAGACCACACCAGCCCCCTGTTGTCTCCTGTCAGACCACACCAGCCCCCTGTTGTCTCCTGTCAGACCACACCAGCCCCCTGTGGTCTCCTGTCAGACCACACCAGCCCCCTGTGGTCTCCCGTCAAACCACACCAGCCCCCTGTGGTCTCCCGTCAGACCACACCAGCCCCCTGTTGTCTCCTGTCAGACCACACCAGCCCCCTGTTGTCTCCTGTCAGACCACACCAGCCCCCTGTTGTCTCCTGTCAGACCACACCAGCCTGTTCTTCACCCCTGTCACCACTACTAGACATACCTACCCATATTAAAAAGCTCATGAGGTATTTATAAAAAGTATTTGTGAAGAACAAAATGGGTGTAAATCATTCATTTAAATGACCCCAAACTGCTGTAAACAGCGGTCCTATAAGATGGTTGTTGTTGATGTCTCCAGAAGCCAGGTGACTCAGCAGAGACAGACAGGGGAAAGTAATGGAACTGAGTTTGGGAATGAGAGGCAAATTAAAATGAGAAGGTGACCTTCGTCCCTCTCTCTCTCTCTCGGTCTCTCTCTCTCTCTCTCTCTCTCTCTCTCTCCCGCTCTCTCTCTCTCAATTCCGTTCAATTCAATTCAATTCAAGGGGCTTTATTGGCATGGGAAACATGTGTTAACATTGCCAAAGCAAATGAGGTAGACAATACACAAAAGTGAAACAAACAAAACGAATTAACAGTAAACATTACACATACAGAAGTTTCAAAACAATAAAGACATTACGAGTGTCATATTAAATATATACAGTGTTGTAACAATGTACAAATGGTTAAAGCACACAAGTTAAAATAAATAAGCATAAATATGGGTTGTATTTACAATGGTGTTTGTTCTTCACTGGTTGCCCTTTTCTTGTGGCAACAGGTCACAAATCTTGCTGCTGTGATGGCACACTGTGGAATTTCACCCAGTAGATATGGGAGTTTATCAAAATTGGATTTGTTTTCAAATTCTTTGTGGATCTGTGTGATCTGAGGGAAATATGTGTCTCTAATATGGTCATACATTGGGCAGGAGGTTAGGAAGTGCAGCTCGGTTTCCACCTCATTTTGTGGGCAATGTGCACATAAGCCTGTCTTCTCTTGAGAGCCATGTCTGCCTGTGGCGGCCTTTCTCAATAGCAAGGCTATGCTCACTGAGTCTGTACATAGTCAAAGCTTTCCTTAAGTTTGGGTCAGTCACAGTGGTCAGGTATTCTGCCACTGTATACTCTCTGTTTAGGGCCAAATAGCATTCTAGTTTGCTCTGTTTTTTTGTTAATTCTTTCCAATGTGTCAAGTAATTATCTTTTTGTTTTCTCATGATTTGGTTGGGTCTAACTGTGCTGTTGTCCTGGGGCTCTGTGGGGTGTGTTTGTGTTTGTGAACAGAGCCCTAGGACCAGTTTGCTTAGGGGACTCTTCTCCAGATTAATCTCTCTGTAGGTGATGGCTTTGTTATGGAAGGTTTGGGAATCGCTTCCTTTTAGGTGGTTGTAGAATTTAACGGCTCTTTTCTGGATTTTGATAATTAGTGTCTCTCTCTCTCTCTCTCTCTCTCTCTCTCTCTCTCTCTCTCTCTCTGTCTCTCTCTCTCTCTCTCTCTCTCTCTCTCTCTCTCTCTCTCTCTCTCTCTGTCTCTCTCTCTCTCTCTCTCTCTCTCTGTCTCTCTCTCTCTCTCTCTCTGTCTCTCTCTCTCTCTCTCTCTCTCTCAGTAGAACAGTAATGTCCAGTAGGACTACAGTAATGTCCCATAGGACTACAGTAATGTCCAGTAATGTGCAGTAGGACTACAGTAATGTCCAGTAGGACTACAGTAATGTCCCGTAGGAGTACAGTAATGTCCAGTAATGTGCAGTAGGACTACAGTAATGTGCAGTAGGACTACAGTAATGTCCAGTAATGTCCAGTAGGACTACATTGATGTCCAGTAGGACTACAGTAATGTCCCGTAGGACTACAGTAATGTCCAGTAGGACTACATTAATGTCCAGTAATGTCCAGTAGGACTACATTAATGTCCAGTAGGACTACATTAATGTCCAGTAGGACTACAGTCATGTCCAGTAGGACTACATTAATGTCCAGTAGGACTACAGTCACGTCCAGTAGGACTACATTAATGTCCAGTAGGACTACATTGATGTCCAGTAGGACTACATTGATGTCCAGTAGGACTACATTGATGTCCAGTAGGACTACATTGATGTCCAGTAGGACTACATTGATGTCCAGTAGGACTACAGTAATGTCCAATAGGACTACATTAATGTCCAGTAGGACTACAGTCATGTCCAGTAGGACTACATTAATGTCCAGTAGGACTACATTGATGTCCAGTAGGACTACATTGATGTCCAGTAGGACTACATTGATGTCCAGTAGGACTACATTGATGTCCAGTAGGACTACAGTAATGTCCAGTAGGACTACATTGATGTCCAGTAGGACTACATTAATGTCCAGTAGGACTACAGTAATGTCCAGTAGGACTACATTGATGTCCAGTAGGACTACATTAATGTCCAGTAGGACTACATTGATGTCCAGTAGGACTACAGTAATGTCCAGTAGGACTACATTAATGTCCAGTAATGTCCAGTAGGACTACAGTAATGTCCAGTAATGTCCAGTAGGACTACAGTAATGTCCAGTAGGACTACAGTACTGTCCAGTAGGACTACAGTAAAATACAGTAGGACTACATTAATGTCCAGTAGGACTACAGTACTGTCCAGTAGGACTACATTGATGTCCAGTAGGACTACAGTAATGTCCAGTAGGACTACAGTAATGTCCAGTAGGACTACAGTACTGTCCAGTAGGACTACAGTAAAATACAGTAGGACTACATTAATGTCCAGTAGGACTACATTCATGTCCAGTATGACTACAGTAAAATACAGTAGGACTTCAGTCATGTCCAGTAGGACTACATTAATGTCCCGTATGACTACAGTAAAATATAGTAGGACTACAGTAATGCCCAGTATGACTACAGTAAAATACAGTAGGACTACAGTAATGTCCAGTAGGACTACAGTCATGTACAGTAGGACTACAGTCATGTCCAGTAGACCTAGAGTAATGGTGCTTTTAAAGGAGAGTCAGAGATGACTGAGATAAAGTTGTACAGGCTTTTTGTTCTAGTCTAATGTAAAGCCATACATCAATATATACATACAGTAGTGTAGTCTGTAGACCATACATCAATAGATACAGTAGAGTAGTCTGTAGACCACACATCAATACATACAGTAGAGTAATCTGTAGACCATACATCAATAGATACAGTAGAGTAGTCTGTAGACCACACATCAATAGATATATACAGTAGAGTAGTCTGTAGACCACACATCAATACATACAGTAGAGTAGTCTGTAGACCACACATCAATACATACAGTAGAGTAGTCTGTAGACCATACATCAATACATACAGTAGTGTAGTCTGTAGACCACACATCAATAGATACATACAGTAGTGTAGTCTGTAGACCACACATCAATAGATACATACAGTAGTGTAGTCTGTAGACCACACATCAATACATACATACAGTAGTGTAGTCTGTAGACCACACATCAATAGATACATACAGTAGTGTAGTCTGTAGACCATACATCAATAGATACATACAGTAGAGTAGTCTGTAGACCACACATCAATAGATACATACAGTAGTGTAGTCTGTAGACCACACATCAATACATACATACAGTAGGGTAGTCTGTAGACCACACATCAATAGATACATACAGTAGAGTAGTCTGTAGACCATACATCAATACATACAGTAGTGTAGTCTGTAGACCACACATCAATACATACAGTAGTGTAGTCTGTAGACCACACATCAATACATACAGTAGTGTAGTCTGTAGACCATACATCAATACATACAGTAGTGTAGTCTGTAGACAACACATCAATACATACAGTAGAGTAGTCTGTAGACCATACATCAATAGATACATACAGTAGTGTAGTCTGTAGACCATACAGTAGAGTAGTCTGTAGACCATACATCAATACATACAGTAGTGTAGTCTGTAGACCATACATCAATAGATACATACATTAGTGTAGTCTGTAGACCACACATCAATAGATACAGTAGTGTAGTCTGTAGACCACACATCAATACATACAGTAGAGTAGTCTGTAGACCACACATCAATAGATACATACAGTAGAGTAGTCTGTAGACCATACATCAATAGATACATACAGTAGTGTAGTCTGTAGACCATACAGTAGAGTAGTCTGTCGACCATACATCAATACATACAGTAGTGTAGTCTGTAGACCATACATCAATAGATACATACAGTAGTGTAGTCTGTAGCCCACACATCAATAGATACATACAGTAGTGTAGTCTGTAGACCACACATCAATACATACATACAGTAGTGTAGTCTGTAGACCACACATCAATACATACAGTAGTGTAGTCTGTAGACCACACATCAATACATACAGTAGTGTAGTCTGTAGACCATACATCAATACATACAGTAGTGTAGTCTGTAGACAACACATCAATACATACAGTAGAGTAGTCTGTAGACCATACATCAATAGATACATACAGTAGTGTAGTCTGTAGACCATACAGTAGAGTAGTCTGTAGACCATACATCAATACATACAGTAGTGTAGTCTGTAGACCATACATCAATAGATACATACAGTAGTGTAGTCTGTAGACCACACATCAATAGATACAGTAGTGTAGTCTGTAGACCACACATCAATACATACAGTAGAGTAGTCTGTAGACCATACATCAATACATACAGTAGTGTAGTCTGTAGACCATACATCAATAGATACATACAGTAGTGTAGTCTGTAGCCCACACATCAATAGATACATACAGTAGTGTAGTCTGTAGACCACACATCAATACATACATACAGTAGTGTAGTCTGTAGACCACACATCAATAGATACATACAGTAGTGTAGTCTGTAGACCATACATCAATAGATACATACAGTAGAGTAGTCTGTAGACCACACATCAATAGATACATACAGTAGTGTAGTCTGTAGACCACACATCAATACATACATACAGTAGTGTAGTCTGTAGACCACACATCAATAGATACAGTAGTGTAGTCTGTAGACCATACATCAATAGATACATACAGTAGTGTAGTCTGTAGACCACACATCAATAGATACAGTAGTGTAGTCTGTAGACCATACATCAATAGATACATACAGTAGTGTAGTCTGTAGACCACACATCAATACATACAGTAGTGTAGTCTGTAGACCACACATCAATACATACAGTAGTGTAGTCTGTAGACCATACATCAATACATACAGTAGTGTAGTCTGTAGACCACACATCAATACATACAGTAGAGTAGTCTGTAGACCATACATCAATAGATACATACAGTAGTGTAGTCTGTAGACCATACAGTAGAGTAGTCTGTAGACCATACATCAATACATACAGTAGTGTAGTCTGTAGACCACACATCAGTAGATACATACAGTAGTGTAGTCTGTAGACCACACATCAATAGATACAGTAGTGTAGTCTGTAGACCACACATCAATACATACAGTAGAGTAGTCTTTGGACCACACATCAATAGATACAGTAGTGTAGTCTGTAGACCATACATCAATAGATACATACAGTAGTGTAGTCTGTAGACCACACATCAATAGATACAGTAGTGTAGTCTGTAGACCATACATCAATAGATACATACAGTAGTGTAGTCTGTAGACCACACATCAATACATACAGTAGTGTAGTCTGTAGACCACACATCAATACATACAGTAGTGTAGTCTATAGACCATACATCAATACATACAGTAGTGTAGTCTGTAGACCACACATCAATAGATACAGTAGAGTAGTCTGTAGACCATACATCAATAGATACATACAGTAGTGTAGTCTGTAGACCATACAGTAGAGTAGTCTGTAGACCATACATCAATACATACAGTAGTGTAGTCTGTAGACCATACATCAATAGATACATACAGTAGTGTAGTCTGTAGACCACACATCAATAGATACAGTAGTGTAGTCTGTAGACCACAAATCAATACACACAGTAGAGTAGTCTGTAGACCACACATCAATAGATACATACAGTAGAGTAGTCTGTAGACCACACATCAATAGATACATACAGTAGTGTAGTCTGTAGACCATACATCAATAGATACAGTAGTGTAGTCTGTAGACCATACATCAATAGATACAGTAGTGTAGTCTGTAGACCACACATCAATACATACATACAGTAGTGTAGTCTGTAGACCACACATCAATAGATACATACAGTAGTGTAGTCTGTAGACCATACATCAATAGATACATACAGTAGAGTAGTCTGTAGACCACACATCAATACATACAGTAGTGTAGTCTGTAGACCATACATCAATACGATACAGTAGTGTAGTCTGTAGACCATACATCAATAGATACATACAGTAGTGTAGTCTGTAGACCACACATCAATAGATACATACAGTAGTGTAGTCTGTAGACCATACATCAATAGATACAGTAGAGTAGTCTGTAGACCACACATCAATACATACAGTAGTGTAGTCTGTAGACCACACATCAATACATACAGTAGTGTAGTCTGTAGACCACACATCAATACATACAGTAGAGTAGTCTGTAGACCACACATCAATACATACAGTAGTGTAGTCTGTAGACCACACATCAATACATACAGTAGAGTAGTCTGTAGACCACACATCAATACATACAGTAGTGTAGTCTGTAGACCACACATCAATACATACAGTAGTGTAGTCTGTAGACCACACATCAATAGATACAGTAGTGTAGTCTGTAGACCATACATCAATAGATACATACAGTAGAGTAGTCTGTAGACCACACATCAATACATACAGTAGTGTAGTCTGTAGACCACACATCAATACATACAGTAGTGTAGTCTGTAGACCACACATCAATACATACAGTAGAGTAGTCTGTAGACCACACATCAATACATATAGTAGAGTAGTCTGTAGACCACACATCAATACATACAGTAGTGTAGTCTGTAGACCATACATCAATAGATACATACAGTAGAGTAGTCTGTAGACCACACATCAATACATATAGTAGAGTAGTCTGTAGACCATACATCAATACATACAGTAGTGTAGTCTGTAGACCACACATCAATAGATACAGTAGAGTAGTCTGTAGACCACACATCAATACATACAGTAGAGTAGTCTGTAGACCACACATCAATAGATACAGTAGTGTAGTCTGTAGACCACACATCAATACATACAGTAGAGTAGTCTGTAGACCATACATCAATAGATACAGTAGAGTAGTCTGTAGACCACACATCAATACATACAGTAGTGTAGTCTGTAGACCACACATCAATAGATACATACAGTAGAGTAGTCTGTAGACCATACATCAATAGATACATACAGTAGTGTAGTCTGTAGACCACACATCAATAGATACAGTAGAGTAGTCTGTAGACCATACATCAATAGATACAGTAGTGTAGTCTGTAGACCATACATCAATAGATACATACAGTAGTGTAGTCTGTAGACCACACATCAATAGATACATACAGTAGTGTAGTCTGTAGACCATACATCAATAGATACAGTAGTGTAGTCTGTAGACCACACATCAATAGATACATACAGTAGTGTAGTCTGTAGACCACACATCAATAGATACAGTAGTGTAGTCTGTAGACCACACATCAATAGATACATACAGTAGAGTAGTCTGTAGACCACACATCAATAGTCATACAGTAGTGTAGTCTGTAGACCACACATCAATACATACAGTAGAGTAGTCTGTAGACCATACATCAATACATACAGTAGTGTAGTCTGTAGACCACACATCAATAGATACAGTAAGAGTAGTCTGTAGACCATACATCAATAGATACAGTAGTGTAGTCTGTAGACCACACATCAATAGATACAGTAGTGTAGTCTGTAGACCATACATCAATAGATACATACAGTAGTGTAGTCTGTAGACCATACATCAATAGATACATACAGTAGTGTAGTCTGTAAACCATACATCAATAGCATACAGTAGTGTAGTCTGTAGACCATACATCAATAGATACATACAGTAGAGTAGTCTGTAGACCACACATCAATTGATACATACTGTAGTGTAGTCTGTAGACCACCCATCAATAGATACATACAGTAGAGTAGTCTGTAGACCACACATCAATAGATACATACAGTAGTGTAGTCTGTAGACCACACATCAATACATACAGTAGTGTAGTCTGTAGACCACACATCAATAGATACATACAGTAGAGTAGTCTGTAGACCACACATCAATAGATACATACAGTAGAGTAGTCTGTAGACCACACATCAATAGATACATACAGTAGAGTAGTCTGTAGACCATACATCAATAGATACATACAGTAGAGTAGTCTGTAGACCACACATCAATAGATACAGTAGAGTAGTCTGTAGACCATACATCAATAGATACAGTAGTGTAGTCTGTAGACCACACATCAATAGATACATACAGTAGAGTAATCTGTAGACCATACATCAATAGATACATACAGTAGAGTAGTCTGTAGACCATACATCAATACATACAGTAGTGTAGTCTGTAGACCATACATCAATAGCATACAGTAGTGTAGTCTGTAGACCACACATCAATACATACAGTAGAGTAGTCTGTAGACCATACATCAATAGATATATACAGTAGAGTAGTCTGTAGACCATACATCAATAGATATATACAGTAGAGTAGTCTGTAGACCATACATCAATAGATATATACAGTAGTGTAGTCTGTAGACCACACATCAATACATACAGTAGAGTAGTCTGTAGACCACACATCAATAGATACATACAGTAGAGTAGTCTGTAGACCACACATCAATAGATACATACAGTAGAGTAATCTGTAGACCATACATCAATAGATACATACAGTAGAGTAGTCTGTAGACCACACATCAATAGATACATACAGTAGAGTAGTCTGTAGACCACACATCAATAGATACATACAGTAGAGTAATCTGTAGACCATACATCAATAGATACATACAGTAGAGTAGTCTGTAGACCATACATCAATACATACAGTAGTGTAGTCTGTAGACCATACATCAATAGATACAGTAGTGTAGTCTGTAGACCACACATCAATACATACAGTAGAGTAGTCTGTAGACCATACATCAATAGATATATATACAGTAGAGTAGTCTGTAGACCATACATCAATAGATATATACAGTAGAGTAGTCTGTAGACCATACATCAATAGATATATACAGTAGTGTAGTCTGTAGACCATACATCAATAGATACAGTAGAGTAGTCTGTAGACCATACATCAATAGATACAGTAGTGTAGTCTGTAGACCACACATCAATACATACAGTAGAGTAGTCTGTAGACCACACATCAATAGATACAGTAGAGTAGTCTGTAGACCATACATCAATAGATACAGTAGTGTA
>NW_026600521.1:77500-172500 GCF_029448725.1 Salvelinus fontinalis
TCTGTCCGTCTGTCTCTGTCTGTCGTTCTGTCTCTGTCTGTCCTTCTGTCTGTCGTTCTGTCTCTGTATGTCGATCTGTCTCTGTCTGTCGTTCTGTCTCTGTCTGTCCGTCTGAAGCAGAGAAAGGAACGAAGCAATGGCCCAAGCAATTCGGGGGAAAAGATGGTGTGATGGGATCTATGGTTAGAAGATGGTGTGATGGGATCTATGGTTACAAGATGGTGTGATGGGATCTATGGTTACAAGATGGTGTGATGGGATCTATGGTTACAAGATGATGTGATATGATCTATGGTTACAAGATTGTGTGATGGGATCTATGGTTACAAGATGGTGTGATGGGATCTATGGTTAAAAGATGGTGTGATGGGATCTATGGTTACAAGATGGTGTGATGGGATCTATGGTTAAAAGATGGTGTGATGGGATCTATGGTTACAAGATGGCGTGATAGGATCTATGGTTACAAGATGGTGTGATGGGATCTATGGTTACAAGATGATGTGATGGGATCTATGGTTACAAGATGGTGTGATGGGATCTATGGTTACAAGATGGTGTGATGGGATCTATGGTTACAAGATGATGTGATGGGATCTATGGTTACAAGATGATGTGATGGGATCTATGATTACAAGATGGTGCGATGGGATCTATGGTTACAAGATGGTGTGATGGGATCTATGGTTACAAGATGATGTGATATGATCTATGGTTACAAGATGGTGTGATGGGATCTATGGTTACAAGATGGTGTGATGGGATCTATGGTTACAAGATGGTGTGATGGGATCTATGGTTACAAGATGGTGTGATGGGATCTATGGTTACAAGATGGTGTGATGGGATCTATGGTTACAAGATGGTCAGTGGCACAGAGATTGACATGGTAGAGTGATAAGGAGCGAGAGAGGCAGGACAGCGTGATAGAGAGAGAGAGAGAGAGAGAGAGAGAGAGAGAGAGAGAGAGAGAGAGTGATATAGAGAGAGAGAGAGACAGAGAGAGAGAGAGAGAGAGAGAGAGAGAGTGATAGAGAGAGAGAGAGAGAGTGATATATATAGAGAGAGAGGCAGGAAAGAGTGATAGAGAGAGAGAGAGAGAGAGCGAGAGAGAGAGAGAGAGAGAGAGAGAGAGAGAGAGTGATATTTTTTTTATTTTTTTTATTTCACCTTTATTTAACCAGGTAGGCTAGTTGAGAACAAGTTCTCATTTGCAACTGCGACCTGGCCAAGATAAAGCATAGCAGTGTGAACAGACAACAACACAGAGTTACACATGGAGTAAACAATAAACAAGTCAATAACATGGTAGGAAAAAGAGAATCTATATACAATGTGTGCAAAAGGCATGAGGTAGGCAATAAAGAGAGAGAGAGACAGAGAGAGAGAGAGAGAGAGAGAGAGAGAGAGAGAGAGAGAGAGAGAGAGAGAGAGAGAGTGAGAGAGAGAGAGAGAGTGATATATATAGAGAGAGGCAGGAAAGAGTGATAGAGAGAGAGAGAGAGTGATATATAGAGAGAGAGAGACAGAGAGAGAGAGAGAGAGAGAGAGTGATATAGAGAGAGAGAGACAGAGAGAGAGAGAGAGAGAGAGTGATATAGAGAGAGAGAGAGAGAGAGTGATATAGAGAGAGAGAGAGAGAGAGAGAGAGAGATGTAATGTTTGTAATGTCTTTATTGTTTTGAAACTTCTGTATGTGTAATGTTTACTGTTAATTCGTTTTGTTTGTTTCACTTTTGTGTATTGTCTACCTCACTTGCTTTGGCAATGTTAACACATGTTTCCCATGCCAATAAAGCCCCTTGAATTGAATTGAATTGAATTGAGAGAGAGAGAGGCAGGATGAAGTGATAAGGAGAGAGAGACAGTGGATTGTAGTTTAATTTAACTGGAGTCGGTGGGACATCTCTCTTCCCTCCTCTATTCCCCTGAGTTGATCTTGATTGTAGTTTGTAGAGTCGGTGGGAAATGTCTCTGTGCCACTTGCTGACCCCTCATCCATCCTGTTCTAGTTTCTCTTGAGGAAATAGATGGAGAGACTGACCCCTCATCCATCCTGTTCTAGTTTCTCTTGAGGAAATAGATGGAGAGACAGACCCCTCATCCATCCTGTTCTAGTTTCTCTTGAGGAAATAGATGGAGAGACAGACCCCTCTCCCATCCTGTTCTAGTTTCTCTTGAGGAAATAGATGGAGAGACAGACCCCTCATCCATCCTGTTCTAGTTTCTCTTGAGGAAATAGATGGAGAGACAGACCCCTCTCCCATCCTGTTCTAGTTTCTCTTGAGGAAATAGATGGAGAGACAGACCCCTCATCCATCCTGTTCTAGTTTCTCTTGAGGAAATAGATGGAGAGACAGACCCCTCATCCATCCTGTTCTAGTTTCTCTTGAGGAAATAGATGGAGAGACAGACCCCTCATCCATCCTGTTCTAGTTTCTCTTGAGGAAATAGATGGAGAGACTGACCCCGCATCCATCCTGTTCAAGTTTCTCTTGAGGAAATGTCTGAGTACTGACTAGTGGATCTGAGTACTGACTAGTGTGTCTGAGTACTGACTAGTGGATCTGAGTACTGACTAGTGGGTCTGAGTACTGACTAGTAGGTCTGAGTACTGACTAGTGGGTCTGAGTACTGACTAGTGGATCTGAGTACTGACTAGTGGGTCTGAGTACTTACTAGTGGGTCTGAGTATTGACTAGTGTGTCTGAGTACTGACTAGTGGGTCTGAGTACTGACTAGTGGGTCTGAGTACTGACTAGTAGGTCTGAGTACTGACTAGTGGGTCTGAGTACTGACTAGTGGATCTGAATACTGACTAGTGGTTCTGAGTACTGACTAGTGTGTCTAAATACTGACTAGTAGGTCTGAGTACTGACTAGTAGGTCTAAGTACTGACTAGTGCGTCTGAGTACTGACTAGTGGGTCTGAGTACTGACTAGTAGGTCTGAGTACTGACTAGTGTGTGTGGGTACTGACTAGTAGGTCTGAGTACTGACTAGTGGTTCTGAGTACTGACTAGTGGTTCTGAGTACTGACTAGTGTGTCTGAGTACTGACTAGTGGGTCTGAGTACTGACTAGTGTGTCTGAGTACTGACTAGTAGGTCTGGGTACTGACTAGTGCGTCTGAGTACTGACTAGTGCGTCTGAGTACTGACTAGTGGGTCTGAGTATTGACTAGTGGGTCTGAGCACTGATTAGTGGGTCTGAGTACTGACTAGTGGGTCTGAGTACTGACTAGTGGGTCTGAGTACTGACTAGTGGATCTGAGTACTGACTAGTGGGTCTGAGTACTGACTAGTGGGTCTGAGTACTGACTAGTGGGTCTGAGTATTGACTAGTGGGTCTGAGTATTGACTAGTGGGTCTGAGTACTGACTAGTGTGTCTGAATACTGACTAGTGTGTCTGAGTACTGACTAGTAGGTCTGAGTACTGACTAGTGGGTCTGAGTACTGACCAGTAGGTCTGAGTACTGACTAGTAGGTCTGAGTACTGACTAGTAGGTCTGAGTACTGACTAGTGTGTCTGAGTACTGAGTAGTAGGTCTTGGACTGTCTGGGACCAAAGAAACCTGCTCCAGTAGGAACCCCTCATAGCCTGGTTCCTCTCTAGGTTTCTTCCTAGGTTTTGGCCTTTCTAGGGAGTTTTTCCTAGCCTCCGTGCTTCTTCACCTGTATTGCTTGCTGTTTGGGGTTTTAGGCTGGGTTTCTGTACAGCACTTCGAGATATTAGCTGATGTACGAAGGGCTATATAAAATAAACTTGATTTGATTTGATTTGGTCTGAGTACTGACTAGTGGGTCTGAGTACTGACTAGTGGATCTGAGCGCTGACTAGTAGGTCTGAGTACTGACTAGTAGGTCTTGGACTGTCTGGGACCAAAGAAACCTGCTCCAGTAACAACATTCCTGTATATTGCTAGGACAGCATGTGGGTTTAGTCTGATTGGGTTAGCTGTGTGTCCCCATTATGTAGTCAGGTTCACTGGGTCAAACTAACCAGTAGGACGTTTAGTTATCTAATAGTCAGGTTCACTGGGTTAAACTAACCAGTAGGACGTTTAGTTATCTAATAGTCAGGTTCACTGGGTCAAACTAACCAGAATGACGTTTAGTTATCTAATAGTCAGGTTCACTGGGTCAAACTAACCAGTAGGACGTTTAGTTATCTAATAGTCAGGTTCACTGGGTCAAACTAACCAGAATGACGTTTAGTTATCTAATAGTCAGGTTCACTGGGTCAAACTAACCAGAATGACGTTTAGTTATCTAATAGTCAGGTTCACTGGGTCAAACTAACCAGTAGGACGTTTAGTTATCTAATGTAGTCAGGTTCACTGGGTCAAACTAACCAGAAGGCTGTTTAGTTATCTAATAGTCAGGTTCACTGGGTCAAACTAACCAGAAGGACGTTTAGTTATCTAATAGTCAGGTTCACTGGGTCAAACTAACCAGAAGGACGTTTAGTTATCTAATGTAGTCAGGTTCACTGGGTCAAACTAACCAGAAGGACGTTTAGTAATCTAATAGTCAGGTTCACTGGGTCAAACTAACCAGAAGGACGTTTAGTTATCTAATAGTCAGGTTCACTGGGTCAAACTAACCAGAAGGACGTTTAGTTATCTAATGTAGTCAGGTTCACTGGGTCAAACTAACCAGAAGGATGTTTAGTTATCTAATAGTCAGGTCCACTGGGTCAAACTAACCATAAGGACGTTTAGTTATCTAATGTAGTCAGGTTCACTGGGTCAAACTAACCAGAAGGACGTTTAGTTATCTAATGTAGTCAGGTTCACTGGGTCAAACTAACCAGTAGGACGTTTAGTTATCTAATAGTCAGGTTCACTGGGTCAAACTAACCAGAAGGACGTTTAGTTATCTAATAGTCAGGTTCACTGGGTCAAACTAACCAGAAGGACGTTTAGTTATCTAATAGTCAGGTTCACTGGGTCAAACTAACCAGAAGGACGTTTAGTTATCTAATGTAGTCAGGTTCACTGGGTCAAACTAACCAGAAGGACGTTTAGTTATCTAATGTAGTCAGGTTCACTGGGTCAAACTAACCAGAAGGACGTTTAGTTATCTAATAGTCAGGTTCACTGGGTCAAACTAACCAGAAGGACGTTTAGTTATCTAATGTAGTCAGGTTCACTGGGTCAAACTAACCAGAAGGACGTTTAGTTATCTGATAGTCAGGTTCACTGGGTCAAACTAACCAGAAGGACGTTTAGTTATCTAATAGTCAGGTTCACTGGGTCAAACTAACCAGAAGGACGTTTAGTTATCTAATGTAGTCAGGTTCACTGGGTCAAACTAACCAGTAGGACGTTTAGTTATCTAATGTAGTCAGGTTCACTGGGTCAAACTAACCAGAAGGACGTTTAGTTATCTAATAGTCAGGTTCACTGGGTCAAACTAACCAGAAGGACGTTTAGTTATCTAATGTAGTCAGGTTCACTGGGTCAAACTAACCAGAAGGACGTTTAGTTATCTAATGTAGTCAGGTTCACTGGGTCAAACTAACCAGAAGGACGTTTAGTTATCTAATAGTCAGGTTCACTGGGTCAAACTAACCAGAAGGACGTTTAGTTATCTAATGTAGTCAGGTTCACTGGGTCAAACTAACCAGAAGGACGTTTAGTTATCTAATAGTCAGGTTCACTGGGTCAAACTAACCAGAAGGACGTTTAGTTATCTAATGTAGTCAGGTTCACTGGGTCAAACTAACCAGAAGGATGTTTAGTTATCTAATGTAGTCAGGTTCACTGGGTCAAACTAACCAGAAGGACGTTTAGTTATCTAATAGTCAGGTTCACTGGGTCAAACTAACCAGAAGGACGTTTAGTTATCTAATGTAGTCAGGTTCACTGGGTCAAACTAACCAGAAGGATGTTTAGTTATCTAATGTAGTCAGGTTCACTGGGTCAAACTAACCAGAAGGACGTTTAGTTATCTAATGTAGTCAGGTTCACTGGGTCAAACTAACCAGAAGGACGTTTAGTTATCTAATGTAGTCAGGTTCACTGGGTCAAACTAACCAGAAGGACGTTTAGTTATCTAATGTAGTCAGGTTCACTGGGTCAAACTAACCAGAAGGACGTTTAGTTATCTAATAGTCAGGTTCACTGGGTCAAACTAACCAGAAGGACGTTTAGTTATCTAATAGTCAGGTTCACTGGGTCAAACTAACCAGAAGGACGTTTAGTTATCTAATAGTCAGGTTCACTGGGTCAAACTAACCAGAAGGACGTTTAGTTATCTAATAGTCAGGTCCACTGGGTCAAACTAACCAGAAGGACGTTTAGTTATCTAATAGTCAGGTTCACTGGGTCAAACTAACCAGAAGGACGTTTAGTTATCTAATAGTCAGGTTCACTGGGTCAAACTAACCAGAAGGATGTTTAGTTATCTAATAGTCAGGTTCACTGGGTCAAACTAACCAGAAGGACGTTTAGTTATCTAATGTAGTCAGGTTCACTGGGTCAAACTAACCAGAAGGACGTTTAGTTATCTAATGTAGTCAGGTTCACTGGGTCAAACTAACCAGAAGGACGTTTAGTTATCTAATAGTCAGGTTCACTGGGTCAAACTAACCAGAAGGACGTTTAGTTATCTAATGTAGTCAGGTTCACTGGGTCAAACTAACCAGAAGGACGTTTAGTTATCTAATAGTCAGGTTCACTGGGTCAAACTAACCAGAAGGACGTTTAGTTATCTAATAGTCAGGTTCACTGGGTCAAACTAACCAGTAGGACGTTTAGTTATCTAATAGTCAGGTCCACTGGGTCAAACTAACCAGTAGGACGTTTAGTTATCTAATGTAGTCAGGTTCACTGGGTCAAACTAACCAGAAGGACGTTTAGTTATCTAATAGTCAGGTTCACTGGGTCAAACTAACCAGAAGGACGTTTAGTTATCTAATAGTCAGGTTCACTGGGTCAAACTAACCAGAATGACGTTTAGTTATCTAATAGTCAGGTCCACTGGGTCAAACTAACCAGAAGGATGTTATCTTAGTTATTTAATGTAGTCTTAGTTATTTAATGTAGTCAGGTTCACTGGGTCAAACTAACCAGAAGGAAGTTATCTTAGTTATTTAATGTAGTCTTAGTTATTTAATGTAGTCAGGTTCACTGGGTCAAACTAACCAGAAGGATGTTATCTTAGTTATTTAATGTAGTCTTAGTTATTTAATGTAGTCAGGTTCACTGGGTCAAACTAACCAGAAGGACGTTTAGTTATCTAATGTAGTCAGGTTCACTGGGTCAAACTAACCAGAAGGACGTTTAGTTATCTAATAGTCAGGTTCACTGGGTCAAACTAACCAGAAGGACGTTTAGTTATCTAATAGTCAGGTTCACTGGGTCAAACTAACCAGAAGGACGTTTAGTTATCTAATAGTCAGGTTCACTGGGTCAAACTAACCAGAAGGACGTTTAGTTATCTAATGTAGTCAGGTTCACTGGGTCAAACTAACCAGAAGGACGTTTAGTTATCTGATAGTCAGGTTCACTGGGTCAAACTAACCAGAAGGACGTTTAGTTATCTAATGTAGTCAGGTCCACTGGGTCAAACTAACCAGAAGGACGTTTAGTTATCTAATAGTCAGGTTCACTGGGTCAAACTAACCAGAAGGACGTTTAGTTATCTAATAGTCAGGTTCACTGGGTCAAACTAACCAGAAGGACGTTTAGTTATCTAATGTAGTCAGGTTCACTGGGTCAAACTAACCAGAAGGACGTTTAGTTATCTAATGTAGTCAGGTCCACTGGGTCAAACTAACCAGAAGGACTTTTAGTTATCTAATAGTCAGGTTCACTGGGTCAAACTAACCAGAAGGACGTTTAGTTATCTAATAGTCAGGTTCACTGGGTCAAACTAACCAGAAGGACGTTTAGTAATTTAATGTAGTCAGGTTCACTGGGTCAAACTAACCAGAAGGACGTTTAGTTATCTAATAGTCAGGTTCACTGGGTCAAACTAACCAGAAGGACGTTTAGTTATCTAATGTAGTCAGGTTCACTGGGTCAAACTAACCAGAAGGACGTTTAGTTATCTAATAGTCAGGTTCACTGGGTCAAACTAACCAGGACGTTTAGTTATCTAATGTAGTCAGGTTCACTGGGTCAAACTAACCAGAAGGACGTTTAGTTATCTAATGTAGTCAGGTTCACTGGGTCAAACTAACCAGAAGGACGTTTAGTTATCTAATGTAGTCAGGTTCACTGGGTCAAACTAACCAGAAGGACGTTTAGTTATCTAATGTAGTCAGGTTCACTGGGTCAAACTAACCAGAAGGACGTTTAGTTATCTAATAGTCAGGTTCACTGGGTCAAACTAACCAGAAGGACGTTTAGTTATCTAATGTAGTCAGGTTCACTGGGTCAAACTAACCAGTAGGACGTTTAGTTATCTAATGTAGTCAGGTTCACTGGGTCAAACTAACCAGAAGGACGTTTAGTTATCTAATGTAGTCAGGTTCACTGGGTCAAACTAACCAGAAGGACGTTT
This sequence comes from Salvelinus fontinalis, assembly GCF_029448725.1. NCBI lineage: Eukaryota > Metazoa > Chordata > Actinopteri > Salmoniformes > Salmonidae > Salvelinus > Salvelinus fontinalis. The sequence goes on from NW_026600521.1 coordinate 86,013, forward strand.
AGTTATCTAATAGTCAGGTTCACTGGGTCAAACTAACCAGAAGGACGTTTAGTTATCTAATGTAGTCAGGTTCACTGGGTCAAACTAACCAGAAGGACGTTTAGTTATCTAATAGTCAGGTTCACTGGGTCAAACTAACCAGAAGGACGTTTAGTTATCTAATAGTCAGGTTCACTGGGTCAAACTAACCAGAAGGACGTTTAGTTATCTAATAGTCAGGTTCACTGGGTCAAACTAACCAGAAGGACGTTTAGTTATCTAATAGTCAGGTTCACTGGGTCAAACTAACCAGAAGGACGTTTAGTTATCTAATGTAGTCAGGTTCACTGGGTCAAACTAACCAGAAGGACGTTTAGTTATCTAATGTAGTCAGGTTCACTGGGTCAAACTAACCAGAAGGAAGTTATCTTAGTTATTTAATGTAGTCTTAGTTATCTTAGTAAGAAGAAGTGTAAGAGATGTTTATTTAGTCTGCCGTTGTTATTGGAGAGTTTTTTGTCTCAACTTTATTTCTCAGTCTTTTTTGCGGTTAAAAACAAAAAGCAATATTCATTCTGATGAACGCTGATAACCGACATGCGAAGAACACTAATAATCCTTCCCTTTTAAATGGTTTCTCTCCAACCGGCGTGATTTGTGAAGAGGAAACGTCTCATTTGTTTTCCTCTGACATCCTTCATCCACAGTACAGGGATCAAAGGGACTGTTTCGAATGGTTCTTCAGTATGGGACATCAGCAAAAAATATAACGTGAACCAAATGGCACCCTATTCCTAATATAGCGCACTACTACTTTTGAACAGGGCCTCAAGTAGTGCACTAAATGTAGGGAATAGGCTGCCATTTGAGACGCTGGTGATATCTTCCTATTACACGGTGGTGAATTAAATTAATCTGGAAGTTTTAATCTCCCCTCAGTTTTCAACATGTCAGTGACACAGTGACTGAGAGCTGCCGAATGGGCTCGTCGTCAACGGATGAGTGTTGGACGAATCAGACTTATTTGAGAAGGGATGTTCGAGGACGTTATGACTTGTTTTTGGTCCTTGGGTCAAGGAATACGTCACAAATGGTACCCTATTCCCTATATAGTGCACTACTTTCGACGATATATATAGTGCCCTACTTTCGACACTACTTTTGCCTTCAGGCCCCTGCTCTAATACTGTCTGCTTGTTGATTGACCTTAACCTGAGCTGTGCAAATACAGTATGCATAATGCATTCATAATGCACTCTGCTGAAAGGGTCATGGACGCACTCACAGTAGATCTTGTCTGTTTCTTTTGTGCAAAGTCTTAAATAAACAGCCTTAACTAAAACATAGTTAGTTGAAATCAAATAAAATAATTTAAATACAGTAAGACATTGTTAGTTTGGCAAAAAAACACCTAAGCAAACATTTGTGGGTTACATCTTTTGCCCTATTGCCCCTGGCCAAAAGCAGAGAACTTTGTAGGGAATAGGGTGCCATTTGTGATGTAGAAAGCTTTGGCGGTGTTGACTAATCCGTACAGGACTGAAACAAGTGATGTCTCCTGCCCTTTAGAATCTCTCACATCCACAGTAAAGTATGGTTTCTAGAACACAACACGATCAGATGGTATCTAGAACACAACACGATCAGATGGTATCTAGAACACAACACGTTTAGATGGACATCTAGAGCAGAACACGATCAGATGGTATCTAGAACACAACACGATCAGATGGACATCTAGAACAGAACACGATCAGATGGTATCTAGAACACAACACGATCAGATGGTATCTAGAACACAACACGATCAGATGGACATCTAGAGCAGAACACGATCAGATGGTATCTAGAACACGAACACGATCAGATGGTATCTAGAACACAACACGATCAGATGGACATCTAGAGCAGAACACGATCAGATGGACATCTAGAGCAGAACACGATCAGATGGTATCTAGAACAGAACACGATCAGATGGACATCTAGAGCAGAACACGATCAGATGGTATCTAGAACAGAACACGATCAGATGGTATCTAGAACACAACACGATCAGATGGACATCTAGAGCAGAACACGATCAGATGGTATCTAGAACAGAACACGATCAGATGGTATCTAGAACACAACACGATCAGATGGACATCTAGAGCAGAACACGATCAGATGGACATCTAGAGCAGAACACGATCAGATGGTATCTAGAGCAGAACACGATCAGATGGACATCTAGAGCAGAACACGATCAGATGGTATCTAGAACAGAACACGATCAGATGGTATCTAGAACAGAACACGATCAGATGGACATCTAGAGCAGAACACGATCAGATGGTATCTAGAGCAGAACACGATCAGATGGTATCTAGAGCAGAACACGATCAGATGGTATCTAGAACACACCACGATCAGATGGTATCTAGAACACAACACGATCAGATGGACATCTAGAGCAGAACACGATCAGATGGTATCTAGAACAGAACACGATCAGATGGTATCTAGAACACAACACGATCAGATGGACATCTAGAGCAGAACACGATCAGATGGACATCTAGAGCAGAACACGATCAGATGGACATCTAGAGCAGAACACGATCAGATGGTATCTAGAGCAGAACACGATCAGATGGACTTCTAGAGCAGAACACGATCAGATGGTATCTAGAGCAGAACACGATCAGATGGTATCTAGAGCAGAACACGATCAGATGGTATCTAGAACACAAACACGATCAGATGGTATCTAGAACACACCACGATCAGATGGTATCTAGAACAGAACACGATCAGATGGTATCTAGAACACAACACGATCAGATGGTATCTAGAACACAACACGATCAGATGGACATCTAGAACAAAACACGATCAGATGGTATCTAGAACACAACACGATCAGATGGTATCTAGAACACAACATGATCAGATGGTATCTAGAACACAACACGATCAGATGGTGTCTAGAACACAACACGATCAGATGGTATCTAGAACACAACACAATCAGATGGTATCTAGAACACAACACGATCAGATGGTATCTAGAACACGAACACGCTCAGATGGCATCTAGAACACAACACGATCAGATGGACATCTAGAACACAACACGATCAGATGGTATCTAGAACACAACACGATCAGATGGACATCTAGAACACAACACGATCAGATGGTATCTAGAACAGAACACGATCAGATGGTATCTAGAACACAACACGATCAGATGGACATCTAGAGCAGAACACGATCAGATGGTATCTAGAGCAGAACACGATCAGATGGTATCTAGAGCAGAACACGATCAGATGGTATCTAGAGCAGAACACGATCAGATGGTCTCTAGAGCAGAACACGATCAGATGGTATCTAGAACAGAACACGATCAGATGGACATCTAGAGCAGAACACGATCAGATGGTATCTAGAACACAACACGATCAGATGGACATCTAGAGCAGAACACGATCAGATGGTATCTAGAGCAGAACACGATCAGATGGTATCTAGAACAGAACACGATCAGATGGACATCTAGAGCAGAACACGATCAGATGGTATCTAGAGCAGAACACGATCAGATGGACATCTAGAGCAGAACACGATCAGATGGTATCTAGAACACAACACGATCAGATGGTATCTAGAACACAACACGATCAGATGGTATCTAGAACAGAACACGATCAGATGGACATCTAGAACACAACACGATCAGATGGACATCTAGAACACAACACGATCAGATGGTATCTAGAACACAACACGATCAGAGGGACATCTAGAACACAACACGATCAGATGGTATCTAGATCACAACACGATCAGAGGGACATCTAGAACACAACACGATCAGAGGGACATCTAGAGCAGAACACGATCAGAGGGACATCTAGAGCAGAACACGATCAGATGGTATCTAGAACACAACACGATCAGATGGACATCTAGAGCAGAACACGATCAGATGGTATCTAGAGCAGAACACGATCAGATGGTATCTAGAACAGAACACGATCAGATGGACATCTAGAGCAGAACACGATCAGATGGTATCTAGAGCAGAACACGATCAGATGGACATCTAGAGCAGAACACGATCAGATGGTATCTAGAACACAACACGATCAGATGGTATCTAGAACACAACACGATCAGATGGTATCTAGAACAGAACACGATCAGATGGACATCTAGAACACAACACGATCAGATGGACATCTAGAACACAACACGATCAGATGGTATCTAGAACACAACACGATCAGAGGGACATCTAGAACACAACACGATCAGATGGTATCTAGATCACAACACGATCAGAGGGACATCTAGAACACAACACGATCAGAGGGACATCTAGAGCAGAACACGATCAGAGGGACATCTAGAGCACAACACGATCAGATGGTATCTAGAACACAACACGATCAGATGGTATCTAGAACACAACACGATCAGAGGGACATCTAGAACACAACACGATCAGAGGGACATCTAGAGCAGAACACGATCAGAGGGACATCTAGAGCAGAACACGATCAGATGGACATCTAGAGCAGAACACGATCAGATGGTATCTAGAACAGAACACGATCAGATGGACATCTAGAGCAGAACACGATCAGATGGTATCTAGAGCAGAACACGATCAGATGGACATCTAGAGCAGAACACGATCAGATGGTATCTAGAACACAACACGATCAGATGGACATCCAGAACACAACACGATCAGAGGGACATCTAGAGCAGAACACGATCAGAGGGACATCTAGAGCACAACACGATCAGATGGTATCTAGAACACAACACGATCAGATGGTATCTAGAACAAAACACGATCAGATGGTATCTAGAACACAACACGATCAGATGGTATCTAGAGCACAACACGACCAGATGGACATCTAGAACCCAACACGGTCAGAGGGACATCTAGAGCAGAACACGATCAGATGGACATCCAGAACACAACACGATCAGAGGGACATCTAGAACACAACACGGTCAGAGGGACATCTAGAGCAGAACACGGTCAGAGGGACATCTAGAGCAGAACACGATCAGATGGACATCCAGAACACAACACGATCAGAGGGACATCTAGAGCAGAACACGATCAGAGGGACATCTAGAGCAGAACACGATCAGATGGTATCTAGAGCAGAACACGATCAGATGGTATCTAGAACAGAACACGATCAGATGGACATCTAGAGCAGAACACGATCAGATGGTATCTAGAGCAGAACACGATCAGATGGACATCTAGAGCAGAACACGATCAGATGGTATCTAGAACACAACACGATCAGATGGTATCTAGAACACAACACGATCAGATGGTATCTAGAACAGAACACGATCAGATGGACATCTAGAACACAACACGATCAGATGGACATCTAGAACACAACACGATCAGATGGTATCTAGAACACAACACGATCAGAGGGACATCTAGAACACAACACGATCAGATGGTATCTAGATCACAACACGATCAGATGGTATCTAGAACACGACACGATCAGATGGTATCTAGAGCACAACACGACCAGATGGACATCTAGAACCCAACACGGTCAGAGGGACATCTAGAGCAGAACACGATCAGATGGACATCCAGAACACAACACGATCAGAGGGACATCTAGAACACAACACGGTCAGAGGGACATCTAGAGCAGAACACGGTCAGAGGGACATCTAGAGCAGAACACGATCAGATGGACATCCAGAACACAACACGATCAGAGGGACATCTAGAGCAGAACACGATCAGAGGGACATCTAGAGCAGAACACGATCAGATGGTATCTAGAGCAGAACACGATCAGATGGTATCTAGAACAGAACACGATCAGATGGACATCTAGAGCAGAACACGATCAGATGGTATCTAGAGCAGAACACGATCAGATGGACATCTAGAGCAGAACACGATCAGATGGTATCTAGAACACAACACGATCAGATGGTATCTAGAACACAACACGATCAGATGGTATCTAGAACAGAACACGATCAGATGGTATCTAGAACAGAACACGATCAGATGGACATCTAGAGCAGAACACGATCACATGGACATCCAGAACACAACACGATCAGAGGGACATCTAGAGCAGAACACGATCAGAGGGACATCTAGAGCAGAACACGATCAGATGGACATCTAGAGCACAACACGGTCAGAGGGACATCTAGAGCACAACATGGTCAGAGGGACAGCTCTTATGTCTCTGGGATGTTAATCAGTCCAGTTGGGAACAATGAGCAACAATCTAGAACATGAACCTCTGTGACGTCAATCAGAAAGTGCGACAGCCGTTACTACCTTCATGATTGTTTCCTGGAAGCTCAGCACTCCTCCGGTGGAAATACAAATCACTCATCCAATGACCAGATGTATCTCTCTCTCTCTCTCTCTCTCTCTCTCTCTCTCTCTCTCTCTCTATCTCTCTCTCTCTCTATCTGTCTCTCTCTGTCTCTCTCTCTGTCTCTCTCTCTCTGTCTCTCTGTCTCTCTGTCTCTCTCTCTGTCTCTGTCTCTCTGTCTCTCTCTCTCTCAATTCAATTCAATTCAAGGGGCTTTATTGGCATGGGAAACATGTGTTAACATTGCCAAAGCAAGATAATATACAAATATACAAAAAAAATATATACAAAATATACATATCTAGCTTCTACTCTCTCTCTCTCTCTGTCTCTCTCTCGCTGTCTCTCTCTCTATCTCTGTCTCTGTCTCTGTCTCTGTCTCTCTCTGTCTCTCTCTCTCTCTGTCTTTGTCTCTCTGTATCTCTGTCTCTCTGTCTGTCTCTGTATCTCTGTCTCTGTATCTCTGTATCGCTGTCTCTCTCTCTGTGTCTCTCTCTGGTCTAGACTGTTTTAGTCATACTAAACATTCACAGCGATCCCAATCCGTTGCACTTATCAGGAGTATAGCCTACTCAAGCCAAGCTTTTCCATGACGTTGTGAATCAACTCTTTATTGCTCTTGTACCTGATCCCAGAGCAGCCTTTTCTCTCACCAGATGTCCATGCAAATATTGGATGTTCTGCGATTCAGAGAATATGAGCCTTTCTCAGGCTGTTGAAAGTCAACCAATGATCAAATTGGACATGCAGACCACACGTGCAGACTGTGTGTGTGAGAGTGTGAGAGTGTGTGAGAGTGAGTGAGAGAGAACATTCTAGATGATATATGGCTCAGGTGGTAGCGTATGGAGCTTGCAACGCCAGGGTTGTGGGTTCAATTCCCACAGATGTATGGATTCACTAATTACTGTCGGTCTCTCTGGATAAGAGTGTCTGCTAAATGACCCATATGTAAATGATTGACGGACATTCATGAAATTACATCTCCAGTGTCCAATGAGAATGTCAAGATGTTGTTCTTTTCTCTCTCTCTCTCTCTCAGTAACCAGTGTTCCCTCCATCATGTCTACCGGTGAAACGATGGACTAAAGAGTAGAGCCATTGTGATGTCAGACACAAGCATGCCTCAGAAAGGGCATCTAACAACCCCACTGTGATCGGATAGAAGTAAGTCTGCTACTTCTTCTTCTACTGCTATGACTCCTGCTACCGCTGCTACCGCTGCTGCTTCTTCTTCTGCTGCTATTACTCCTGCTACCGCTGCTGCTTCTTCTACTGCTTCTTCTTCTTCTACTGCTTCTTCTTCTTCTTCTACTGCTTCTTCTTCTTCTTCCTCTTATTCTTCTTCTACTGCTTCTTCTTCTACTGCTTCTTCTTCTACTGCTTCTTCTTCTTCTACTGCTTCTTCTTCTTCTACTGCTTCTTCTTCTTCTACTGCTTCTTCTTATTCTACTGCTTCCTCTTCTTCTACTGCTTCTTCTTCTTCTTCTACTGCTTCTTCTTCTACTGCTTCTTCTCCTACTGCTTCTTCTTCTTCTACTGCTTCTTCTTCTACTACTGCTTCTTCTTCTACTGCTTCTTCTTCTACTGTTTCTTCTTCTTCTACTGCTTCTTCTTCTTCTACTGCTTCTACTGCTTCTTCTTCTTCTCCTGCTTCTTCTTCTACTGCTGCTTCTTCTTCTTCTACTGCTGTTTCTTCTTCCTCTAATGCTGCTTCTTCTTCTACTGCTTCTTCTTCTTCTGCTGCTTCTTCTTCTTCTATGGCTTCTTCTTCTTCTACTGCTTCTTCTTCTTCTACTGCTTCTTCTTCTTCTACTGCTTCTTCTTCTTCTACTGCTTCTTCTTCTTCTACTGCTTCTTCTTCTTCTTCTACTGCTTCTTCTTCTTCTACTGCTTCTTCTTCTTCTTCTTCTACTGCTTCTTCTTCTTCTTCTACTACTGCTTCTTCTTCTTCTACTGCTGCTTCTTCTTGTACTTCTACTTTAACTACTGCTAATAATCTGTTCTGCAGAAAGTATTTTTCATCTAATGATGAGGCTATATTCCACCTATCCCTGAAATATTATTTTTCTTTCGAGTCCATCTTCCATTTTCATTGTTCAGTCGAACGTGTTTTTATAGGAGGGTCGTTCTTGAATTCCGGTGGTATTTGGGAAAAATTTACATTACTGTTCAAAAGTTTTGGGTCACCTAGAAATGTCCTTGTTTTTGAAAGAAAAGCAAATTTTTGGTCCATTAAAATAACATCAAATGGATCAGAAATACAGTGCAGACATGGTTAATGTTGTAAATGACTATTGTAGCTGGAAACGGCACATTTTTTATGGAATATCTACATAGGCGTACAGAGGCCCATTATCAGCAACCATCACTCCTGTGTTCCAATGGCATGTTGTGTTAGCTAATCCAAGTTTATAATTTTAAAAGGCTAGTTGATCATTAGAAAACCCTTTTGCAGTTATGTTAGCACAGCTGAAAACTGTTGTCCTGATTAAAGAAGCAATACAACTGGCCTTCTTTAGAATAGTTGAGTATCTGGAGCATCAGCATTTGTGGGTTCGATTACAGGCTCAAAATGGCCAGAAACAAATTACTTTCTTCTGAAACTCGTCAGTCTATTCTTGTTCTGAGAAATGAAGGCTTTTCCATGCGAGAAATTGCCATGAAACTGAAGATCTCGTACAAAGCTGTGTACTACTCACTTCTGTTGTTGTGCATCATGGTAGCAGCACAACATGGTAGCAGCACAACATGGTAGCAGCACAAAACAGGGTACAAACATTGTTGGGCACAGACAACAGCACAAAGGGCAAGAAGGTAGAGGCAACAATACATCACGCAAAGCAGCCACAACTGTCAGTAAGAGTGTCCATGATGACTAGTCTCACAGTCCCTGCCGCTGAAAAACATCCTCACAGCATGATGCTGCCACCACCATGCTTCACTGTAGAGATGGTGCCACGTGACGCTTGGCATTCAGCCCAAAGCGTTCAATCTCGGAACTCTGGAGCTCTGTCAGTGACCATCAGGTTCTTGGTCAACCCCCTGTCAAAGGCACTTCTTCCCCGGTTGCTCAGTTTGGCCGGGCGGCCAGCTCTAGGAAGAATCTTGGTGGTTCCAAACTTCTTCCATTTAAGAATGATGGAGGCCACTGTGTTCTTGGGGATCTTCAATGCTGCAGAAATGTTTTGGTACCCTTCCCCGGATCTGTGCCTCGAAACAATCCTGTCTCTGAGCTCTACGGACAATTCCTTCGACCTCATTGCTTGGTTTTTGCTCTGATATGCACTTCCAACTGTGGGACCTTATCTAGACAGGTGTGTGCCTTTCCAAATCATGTCCAATCAATTGAATTTATCACATGTGAACTCCAATCAAGTTGTAGAAACATCTCAAGTGTGATCAATGGAATCAGGATGCACCTGAACTAAATTTCGAGTCTCATAGCAAAGGGTCAGAATACTTATATAAATAAGGTATTTCATTTTTTTTTTTTTTTTTTTTTTATGAATCTAAAAACATTTTTTTTGCTTTGTCATTATGTGTGTTGATTGATACATTTTTATTTATTTAATCAATTTTAGAATAACGCTGTAACGTAACAAAATGTGTAAAAGTCAAGGGGTCTGAATACACTTTTATACAGTATATGGGTTTGTGGACCAGACCCATCCCGCGGGCCTTGAGTTGGACACAGGATTGAAAGTGTTTTATGCCATAGTGAAGGGACAGAATGACCCAGGGTTAATTGATCGTGAAAAATAGACATCCCGCTGGGGCACAAAATGGTTGTTTCAACGTAATTTCAGTTAAATGACGTTGAACCAATGTGGAATAGATGTTGAATGGACGTCTGTTCCCAGTCGAAACCTTACATGTCTATTGATTCGTATATCGGCATATCTTTAAATCAGCGTCTAGATTGCCTGGCCACGGCTGTAGCAGAGTACCGGACCCAGAACCCGTATCTGAGTAGGAGTACTGATCTAGGATCAGGTCCCCTTCACGTCCATGTCATCTTATTCATTATAATGTAAAAAGGCTAAACTGATCCAAGATCAGCTGTCCTATGCTGAGACACTTTATGAATCAGAATAGGATATATCCTATAGCAGAGTGCTAGGCCTGAGGAGAGAGAGAGAGAGAGACAACTCTTCATTTCTCAATGATTGGTTCCCTATGGGGTCCAGGTCAGAAAGTGCTCCACTACATAGAGAATAGGCTGCTATTTAGGACACAGTCTGTATTTATCTTTGCAGTGTTCACAGTCTGTTGTTTTTATACCACAAACAGACTGCTAGGCCCAGAGAGAGAGACAACACTCCATCTATCAGTGTCAGGTTCTCTCTCTCTCTCTCATTGGGCCTGTTATTAACTTCACAGAGGTCTGGTGGATGTTGTGAGTCGGGAGAGAGAGAGGGGCTGGGAGAGAGAGGGAGGGAGAGATACAGAGAGAGAGGGGGAGACAGAGAGAGACAGAGAGGGAGAAAGAGACAAAGCGAGCGATAGAGAGAGAGAGCTAGAGACAGAGAGAGAGCGACAGAGAGAGAGAGAGAGACAGAGAGGGAGACAGAGCGAGAGAGAGAGACAGAGAGAGAGCAAGAGAGAGAGACAGAGAGAGAGAGAGAGAGAGAGAGAGAGAGAGAGAGAGAGAGAGAGAGAGAGAGAGGGGTAAATGTAGGGGTCTGGTCTGACAGTAGATATAGTAGAGGGTAAATGTAGGGGTCTGACAGTAGATATAGTAGAGGGGTAAATGTAGGGGTCTGGTCTGACAGTAGATATAGTAGAGGGTAAATGTAGGGGTTTGGTCTGACAGTAGATATAGTAGAGGGGTAAATGTAGGGGTCTGGTCTGACAGTAGATATAGTAGAGGGGTAAATGTAGGGGTCTGGTCTGACAGTAGATATAGTAGAGGGGTAAATGTAGGGGTCTGACAGTAGATATAGTAGAGGGGTAAATGTAGGGGTCTGGTCTGACAGTAGATATAGTAGAGGGTAAATGTAGGGGTTTGGTCTGACAGTAGATATAGTAGAGGGGTAAATGTAGAGGTCTGGTCTGACAGTAGATATAGTAGAGGGGTAAATGTAGGGGTCTGACAGTAGATATAGTAGAGGGGTAAATGTAGGGGTCTGGTCTGACAGTAGATATAGTAGAGGGTAAATGTAGGGGTTTGGTCTGACAGTAGATATAGTAGAGGGTAAATGTAGGGGTCTGGTCTGACAGTAGATATAGTAGAGGGTAAATGTAGGGGTTTGGTCTGACAGTAGATATAGTAGAGGGTAAATGTAGGGGTCTGACAGTAGATATAGTAGAGGGGTAAATGTAGGGGTCTGGTCTGACAGTAGATATAGTAGAGGGGTAAATGTAGGGGTCTGGTCTGACAGTAGATATAGTAGAGGGGTAAATGTAGGGGTCTGGTCTGACAGTAGATATAGTAGAGGGTAAATGTAGGGGTCTGGTCTGACAGTAGATATAGTAGAGGGGTAATTGTAGGGGTCTGGTCTGACAGTAGATATAGTAGAGGGTAAATGTAGGCGTCTGGTCTGACAGTAGATATAGTAGAGGGGTAAATGTAGGGGTTTGGTCTGACAGTAGATATAGTAGAGGGGTAAATGTAGGGGTCTGGTCTGACAGTAGATATAGTAGAGGGGTAAATGTAGGGGTCTGGTCTGACAGTAGATATAGTAGAGGGTAAATGTAGGGGTCTGACAGTAGATATAGTAGAGGGTAAATGTAGGGGTCTGGTCTGACAGTAGATATAGTAGAGGGTAAATGTAGGGGTTTGGTCTGACAGTAGATATAGTAGAGGGTAAATGTAGGGGTCTGGTCTGACAGTAGATATAGTAGAGGGTAAATGTAGGGGTCTGGTCTGACAGTAGATATAGTAGAGGGTAAATGTAGGGGTCTGGTCTGACAGTAGATATAGTAGAGGGTAAATGTAGGGGTCTGGTCTGACAGTAGATATAGTAGAGGGGTAAATGTAGGGGTCTGACAGTAGATATAGTAGAGGGGTAAATGTAGGGGTCTGGTCTGAAAGTAGATATAGTAGAGGGGTAAATGTAGGGGTCTGGTCTGACAGTAGATATAGTAGAGGGGTAAATGTAGGGGTCTGGTCTGACAGTAGATATAGTAGAGGGTAAATGTAGGGGTCTGGTCTGACAGTAGATATAGTAGAGGGTAAATGTAGGGGTCTGACAGTAGATATAGTAGAGGGGTAAATGTAGGGGTCTGGTCTGACAGTAGATATAGTAGAGGGTAAATGTAGGGGTTTGGTCTGACAGTAGATAAAGTAGAGGGTAAATGTAGGGGTCTGACAGTAGATATAGTAGATGGGTAAATGTAGGGGTCTGACAGTAGATATAGTAGAGGGTAAATGTAGGGGTTTGGTCTGACAGTAGATATAGTAGAGGGGTAAATGTAGGGGTCTGGTCTGACAGTAGATATAGTAGAGGGTAAATGTAGGGGTCTGGTCTGACAGTAGATATAGTAGAGGGTAAATGTAGGGGTCTGGTCTGACAGTAGATATAGTAGAGGGGTAAATTTAGGGGTTTGGTCTGACAGTAGATATAGTAGAGGGTAAATGTAGGGGTCTGACAGTAGATATAGTAGAGGGTAAATGTAGGGGTCTGACAGTAGATATAGTAGAGGGGTAAATGTAGGGGTCTGACAGTAGATATAGTAGAGGGTAAATGTAGGGGTCTGACAGTAGATATAGTAGAGGGTAAATGTAGGGGTCTGGTCTGACAGTAGATATAGTAGAGGGGTAAATGTAGGGGTCTGGTCTGACAGTAGATATAGTAGAGGGGTAAATGTAGGGGTCTGGTCTGACAGTAGATATAGTAGAGGGGTAAATGTAGGGGTCTGGTCTGACAGTAGATATAGTAGAGGGTAAATGTAGGGGTCTGGTCTGACAGTAGATATAGTAGAGGGGTAAATGTAGGGGTTTGGTCTGACAGTAGATATAGTAGAGGGGTAAATGTAGGGGTCTGGTCTGACAGTAGATATAGTAGAGGGGTAAATGTAGGGGTCTGGTCTGACAGTAGATATAGTAGAGGGGTAAATGTAGGGGTCTGACAGTAGATATAGTAGAGGGTAAATGTAGGGATCTGACAGTAGATATAGTAGAGGGGTAAATGTAGGGGTCTGGTCTGACAGTAGATATAGTAGAGGGGTAAATGTAGGGGTCTGACAGTAGATATAGTAGAGGGTAAATGTAGGGGTTTGGTCTGACAGTAGATATAGTAGAGGGGTAAATGTAGGGGTCTGGTCTGACAGTAGATAAAGTAGAGGGTAAATGTAGGGGTCTGGTCTGACAGTAGATATAGTAGAGGGTAAATGTAGGGGTCTGACAGTAGATATAGTAGAGGGGTAAATGTAGGGGTCTGACAGTAGATATAGTAGAGGGTAAATGTAGGGGTTTGGTCTGACAGTAGATATAGTAGAGGGGTAAATGTAGGGGTCTGACAGTAGATATAGTAGAGGGGTAAATGTAGGGGTCTGACAGTAGATATAGTAGAGGGGTAAATGTAGGGGTCTGGTCTGACAGTAGATATAGTAGAGGGTAAATGTAGGGGTCTGACAGTAGATATAGTAGAGGGGTAAATGTAGGGGTCTGAGAGTAGATATAGTAGAGGGTAAATGTAGGGGTCTGACAGTAGACATAGTAGAGGGGTAAATGTAGGCGTCTGACAGTAGATATAGTAGAGGGGTAAATGTAGGGGTCTGGTCTGACAGTAGATATAGTAGAGGGGTAATTGTAGGGGTCTGGTCTGACAGTAGATATAGTAGAGGGGTAAATGTAGGGGTCTGACAGTAGATATAGTAGAGGGTAAATGTAGGGGTCTGGTCTGACAGTAGATATAGTAGAGGGTAAATGTAGGGGTCTGACAGTAGATATAGTAGAGGGTAAATGTAGGGGTCTGACAGTAGATATAGTAGAGGGGTAAATGTAGGGGTCTGGTCTGACAGTAGATATAGTAGAGGGGTAAATGTAGGGGTCTGACAGTAGATATAGTAGAGGGTAAATGTAGGGGTCTGACAGTAGATATAGTAGAGGGTAAATGTAGGGGTCTGACAGTAGATATAGTAGAGGGTATATGTAGGGGTCTGGTCTGACAGTAGATATAGTAGAGAGGTAAATGTAGGGGTCTGGTCTGACAGTAGATATAGTAGAGGGGTAAATGTAGGGGTCTGGTCTGACAGTAGATATAGTAGAGGGGTAAATGTAGGGGTCTGGTCTGACAGTAGATATAGTAGAGGGTAAATGTAGGGGTCTGGTCTGACAGTAGATATAGTAGAGGGGTAAATGTAGGGGTCTGACAGTAGATATAGTAGAGGGGTAAATGTAGGGGTCTGGTCTGACAGTAGATATAGTAGAGGGTAAATGTAGGGGTCTGACAGTAGATATAGTAGAGGGGTAAATGTAGGGGTCTGAGAGTAGATATAGTAGAGGGTAAATGTAGGGGTCTGACAGTAGACATAGTAGAGGGGTAAATGTAGGCGTCTGACAGTAGATATAGTAGAGGGGTAAATGTAGGGGTCTGGTCTGACAGTAGATATAGTAGAGGGGTAATTGTAGGGGTCTGGTCTGACAGTAGATATAGTAGAGGGGTAAATGTAGGGGTCTGACAGTAGATATAGTAGAGGGTAAATGTAGGGGTCTGGTCTGACAGTAGATATAGTAGAGGGTAAATGTAGGGGTCTGACAGTAGATATAGTAGAGGGTAAATGTAGGGGTCTGACAGTAGATATAGTAGAGGGGTAAATGTAGGGGTCTGGTCTGACAGTAGATATAGTAGAGGGGTAAATGTAGGGGTCTGACAGTAGATATAGTAGAGGGTAAATGTAGGGGTCTGACAGTAGATATAGTAGAGGGTAAATGTAGGGGTCTGACAGTAGATATAGTAGAGGGTATATGTAGGGGTCTGGTCTGACAGTAGATATAGTAGAGAGGTAAATGTAGGGGTCTGGTCTGACAGTAGATATAGTAGAGGGGTAAATGTAGGGGTCTGGTCTGACAGTAGATATAGTAGAGGGGTAAATGTAGGGGTCTGGTCTGACAGTAGATATAGTAGAGGGTAAATGTAGGGGTCTGGTCTGACAGTAGATATAGTAGAGGGGTAAATATAGGGGTCTGACAGTAGATATAGTAGAGGGTAAATGTAGGGGTCTGGTCTGACAGTAGATATAGTAGAGGGTAAATGTAGGGGTCTGGTCTGACAGTAGATATAGTAGAGGGTAAATGTAGGGGTCTGGTCTGACAGTAGATATAGTAGAGGGTAAATGTAGGGGTCTGACAGTAGATATAGTAGAGGGTAAATGTAGGGGTCTGACAGTAGATATAGTAGAGGGGTAAATGCAGGGGTTTGGTCTGACAGTAGATATAGTAGAGGGTAAATGTAGGGGTCTGACAGTAGATATAGTAGAGGGGTAAATGTAGGGGTCTGGTCTGACAGTAGATATAGTAGAGGGTAAATGTAGGGGTCTGGTCTGACAGTAGATATAGTAGAGTGTAAATGTAGGGGTCTGGTCTGACGGTAGATATAGTAGAGGGGTAAATGTAGGGGTCTGACAGTAGATATAGTAGAGGGTAAATGTAGGGGTCTGACAGTAGATATAGTAGAGGGTAAATGTAGGGGTCTGACAGTAGATATAGTAGAGGGTATATGTAGGGGTCTGGTCTGACAGTAGATATAGTAGAGAGGTAAATGTAGGGGTCTGGTCTGACAGTAGATATAGTAGAGGGGTAAATGTAGGGGTCTGGTCTGACAGTAGATATAGTAGAGGGGTAAATGTAGGGGTCTGGTCTGACAGTAGATATAGTAGAGGGTAAATGTAGGGGTCTGGTCTGACAGTAGATATAGTAGAGGGGTAAATGTAGGGGTCTGACAGTAGATATAGTAGAGGGTAAATGTAGGGGTCTGGTCTGACAGTAGATATAGTAGAGGGTAAATGTAGGGGTCTGGTCTGACAGTAGATATAGTAGAGGGTAAATGTAGGGGTCTGGTCTGACAGTAGATATAGTAGAGGGTAAATGTAGGGGTCTGACAGTAGATATAGTAGAGGGTAAATGTAGGGGTCTGACAGTAGATATAGTAGAGGGGTAAATGTAGGGGTTTGGTCTGACAGTAGATATAGTAGAGGGTAAATGTAGGGGTCTGACAGTAGATATAGTAGAGGGGTAAATGTAGGGGTCTGGTCTGACAGTAGATATAGTAGAAGGTAAATGTAGGGGTCTGGTCTGACAGTAGATATAGTAGAGTGTAAATGTAGGGGTCTGGTCTGACGGTAGATATAGTAGAGGGGTAAATGTAGGGGTCTGACAGTAGATATAGTAGAGGGTAAATGTAGGGGTCTGGTCTGACAGTAGATATAGTAGAGGGGTAAATGTAGGGGTCTGGTCTGACAGTAGATATAGTAGAGGGGTAAATGTAGGGGTCTGACAGTAGATATAGTAGAGGGGTAAATGTAGGGGTCTGGTCTGACAGTAGATATAGTAGAGGGTAAATGTAGGGGTCTGGTCTGACAGTAGATATAGTAGAGTGTAAATGTAGGGGTCTGGTCTGACGGTAGATATAGTAGAGGGGTAAATGTAGGGGTCTGACAGTAGATATAGTAGAGGGTAAATGTAGGGGTCTGACAGTAGATATAGTAGAGGGTAAATGTAGGGGTCTGACAGTAGATATAGTAGAGGGTATATGTAGGGGTCTGGTCTGACAGTAGATATAGTAGAGAGGTAAATGTAGGGGTCTGGTCTGACAGTAGATATAGTAGAGGGGTAAATGTAGGGGTCTGGTCTGACAGTAGATATAGTAGAGGGGTAAATGTAGGGGTCTGGTCTGACAGTAGATATAGTAGAGGGTAAATGTAGGGGTCTGGTCTGACAGTAGATATAGTAGAGGGGTAAATGTAGGGGTCTGACAGTAGATATAGTAGAGGGTAAATGTAGGGGTCTGGTCTGACAGTAGATATAGTAGAGGGTAAATGTAGGGGTCTGGTCTGACAGTAGATATAGTAGAGGGTAAATGTAGGGGTCTGGTCTGACAGTAGATATAGTAGAGGGTAAATGTAGGGGTCTGACAGTAGATATAGTAGAGGGTAAATGTAGGGGTCTGACAGTAGATATAGTAGAGGGGTAAATGTAGGGGTTTGGTCTGACAGTAGATATAGTAGAGGGTAAATGTAGGGGTCTGACAGTAGATATAGTAGAGGGGTAAATGTAGGGGTCTGGTCTGACAGTAGATATAGTAGAAGGTAAATGTAGGGGTCTGGTCTGACAGTAGATATAGTAGAGTGTAAATGTAGGGGTCTGGTCTGACGGTAGATATAGTAGAGGGGTAAATGTAGGGGTCTGACAGTAGATATAGTAGAGGGTAAATGTAGGGGTCTGGTCTGACAGTAGATATAGTAGAGGGGTAAATGTAGGGGTCTGGTCTGACAGTAGATATAGTAGAGGGGTAAATGTAGGGGTCTGACAGTAGATATAGTAGAGGGGTAAATGTAGGGGTCTGGTCTGACAGTAGATATAGTAGAGGGTAAATGTAGGGGTCTGGTCTGACAGTAGATATAGTAGAGGGTAAATGTAGGGGTCTGACAGTAGATATAGTAGAGGGGTAAATGTAGGGGTCTGGTCTGACAGTAGATATAGTAGAGGGTAAATGTAGGGGTCTGACAGTAGATATAGCAGAGGGGTAAATGTAGGGGTCTGGTCTGACAGTAGATATAGTAGAGGGTAAATGTAGGGGTCTAGTCTGACAGTAGATATAGTAGAGGGTAAATGTAGGGGTCTGACAGTAGATATAGTAGAGGGGTAAATGTAGGGGTCTGGTCTGACAGTAGATATAGTAGAGGGTAAATGTAGGGGTTTGGTCTGACAGTAGATAAAGTAGAGGGGTAAATGTAGGGGTCTGGTCTGACAGTAGATATAGTAGAGGGGTAAATGTAGGGGTCTGGTCTGACAGTAGATATAGTAGAGGGTAAATGTAGGGGTCTGGTCTGACAGTAGATATAGTAGAGGGTAAATGTAGGGGTCTGGTCTGACGGTAGATATAGTAGAGGGTAAATGTAGGGGTCTGACAGTAGATATAGTAGAGGGTAAATGTAGGGGTCTGGTCTGACAGTAGATATAGTAGAGGGGTAAATGTAGGGATCTGGTCTGACAGTAGATATAGTAGAGGGTAAATGTAGGGGTCTGACAGTAGATATAGCAGAGGGGTAAATGTAGGGGTCTGGTCTGACAGTAGATATAGTAGAGGGTAAATGTAGGGGTCTGGTCTGACAGTAGATATAGTAGAGGGTAAATATAGGGGTCTGACAGTAGATATAGTAGAGGGGTAAATGTAGGGGTCTGGTCTGACAGTAGATATAGTAGAGGGTAAATGTAGGGGTTTGGTCTGACAGTAGATAAAGTAGAGGGGTAAATGTAGGGGTCTGGTCTGACAGTAGATATAGTAGAGGGGTAAATGTAGGGTCTGACAGTAGATATAGTAGAGGGGTAATTGTAGGGGTCTGGTCTGACAGTAGATATAGTAGAGGGGTAAATGTAGGGGTCTGGTCTGACAGTAGATATAGTAGAGGGTAAATGTAGGGGTCTGGTCTGACAGTAGATATAGTAGAGGGGTAAATGTAGGGGTCTGGTCTGACAGTAGATATAGTAGAGGGTAAATGTAGGGGTCTGGTCTGACAGTAGATATAGTAGAGGGTAAATGTAGGGGTCTGGTCTGACAGTAGATATAGTAGAGGGTAGATGTAGGGGTCTGACAGTAGATATAGTAGAGGGTAAATGTAGGGGTCTGACAGTAGATATAGTAGAGGGGTAAATGTAGGGGTCTGGTCTGACAGTAGATATAGTAGAGGGGTAAATGTAGGGGTCTGACAGTAGATATAGTAGAGGGGTAAATGTAGGGGTCTGGTCTGACAGTAGATATAGTAGAGGGGTAAATGTAGGGGTCTGGTCTGACAGTAGATATAGTAGAGGGTAAATGTAGGGGTTTGGTCTGACAGTAGATAAAGTAGAGGGGTAAATGTAGGGGTCTGGTCTGACAGTAGATATAGTAGAGGGGTAAATGTAGGGTCTGACAGTAGATATAGTAGAGGGGTAATTGTAGGGGTCTGGTCTGACAGTAGATATAGTAGAGAGGTAAATGTAGGGGTCTGGTCTGACAGTAGATATAGTAGAGGGTAAATGTAGGGGTCTGGTCTGACAGTAGATATAGTAGAGGGGTAAATGTAGGGGTCTGGTCTGACAGTAGATATAGTAGAGGGTAAATGTAGGGGTCTGGTCTGACAGTAGATATAGTAGAGGGTAAATGTAGGGGTCTGGTCTGACAGTAGATATAGTAGAGGGTAGATGTAGGGGTCTGACAGTAGATATAGTAGAGGGTAAATGTAGGGGTCTGACAGTAGATATAGTAGAGGGGTAAATGTAGGGGTCTGGTCTGACAGTAGATATAGTAGAGGGGTAAATGTAGGGGTCTGACAGTAGATATAGTAGAGGGGTAAATGTAGGGGTCTGGTCTGACAGTAGATATAGTAGAGGGGTAAATGTAGGGGTCTGACAGTAGATATAGTAGAGGGTAAATGTAGGGGTTTGGTCTGACAGTAGATATAGTAGAGGGTAAATGTAGGGGTCTGACAGTAGATATAGTAGAGGGTAAATGTAGGGGTCTGGTCTGACAGTAGATATAGTAGAGGGGTAAATGTAGGGGTCTGACAGTAGATATAGTAGAGGGGTAATTGTAGGGGTCTGGTCTGACAGTAGATATAGTAGAGGGTAAATGTAGGGGTCTGACAGTAGATATAGTAGAGGGGTAAATGTAGGGGTCTGGTCTGACAGTAGATATAGTAGAGGGGTAAATGTAGGGGTCTGACAGTAGATATAGTAGAGGGGTAAATGTAGGGGTCTGACAGTAGATATAGTAGAGGGTAAATGTAGGGGTCTGGTCTGACAGTAGATATAGTAGAGGGTAAATGTAGGGGTCTGACAGTAGATATAGTAGAGGGGTAAATGTAGGGGTCTGACAGTAGATATAGTAGAGGGTAAATGTAGGGGTCTGACAGTAGATATAGTAGAGGGTAAATGTAGGGGTCTGGTCTGACAGTAGATATAGTAGAGGGGTAAATGTAGGGGTCTGGTCTGACAGTAGATATAGTAGAGGGGTAAATGTAGGGGTCTGGTCTGACAGTAGATATAGTAGAGGGGTAAATGTAGGGGTCTGACAGTAGATATAGTAGAGGGGTAAATGTAGGGGTCTGGTCTGACAGTAGATATAGTAGAGGGTAAATGTAGGGGTCTGGTCTGACAGTAGATATAGTAGAGGGTAAATGTAGGGGTCTGACAGTAGATATAGTAGAGGGGTAAATGTAGGGGTCTGGTCTGACAGTAGATATAGTAGAGGGTAAATGTAGGGGTCTGACAGTAGATATAGCAGAGGGGTAAATGTAGGGGTCTGGTCTGACAGTAGATATAGTAGAGGGTAGATGTAGGGGTCTGGTCTGACAGTAGATATAGTAGAGGGTAAATGTAGGGGTCTGACAGTAGATATAGTAGAGGGGTAAATGTAGGGGTCTGGTCTGACAGTAGATATAGTAGAGGGTAAATGTAGGGGTTTGGTCTGACAGTAGATATAGTAGAGGGGTAAATGTAGGGGTCTGGTCTGACAGTAGATATAGTAGAGGGGTAAATGTAGGGGTCTGGTCTGACAGTAGATATAGTAGAGGGTAAATGTAGGGGTCTGGTCTGACAGTAGATATAGTAGAGGGTAAATGTAGGGGTCTGGTCTGACAGTAGATATAGTAGAGGGTAAATGTAGGGGTCTGACAGTAGATATAGTAGAGGGTAAATGTAGGGGTCTGGTCTGACAGTAGATATAGTAGAGGGGTAAATGTAGGGGTCTGGTCTGACAGTAGATATAGTAGAGGGTAAATGTAGGGGTCTGACAGTAGATATAGTAGAGGGGTAAATGTAGGGGTCTGGTCTGACAGTAGATATAGTAGAGGGTAAATGTAGGGGTCTGGTCTGACAGTAGATATAGTAGAGGGTAAATGTAGGGGTCTGACAGTAGATATAGTAGAGGGGTAAATGTAGTGGTCTGGTCTGACAGTAGATATAGTAGAGGGTAAATGTAGGGGTTTGGTCTGACAGTAGATATAGTAGAGGGGTAAATGTAGGGGTCTGGTCTGACAGTAGATATAGTAGAGGGGTAAATGTAGGGGTCTGACAGTAGATATAGTAGAGGGGTAAATGTAGGGGTCTGGTCTGACAGTAGATATAGTAGAGGGGTAAATGTAGGGGTCTGGTCTGACAGTAGATATAGTAGAGGGTAAATGTAGGGGTCTGGTCTGACAGTAGATATAGTAGAGGGGTAAATGTAGGGGTCTGGTCTGACAGTAGATATAGTAGAGGGTAAATGTAGGGGTCTGGTCTGACAGTAGATATAGTAGAGGGTAAATGTAGGGGTCTGGTCTGACAGTAGATATAGTAGAGGGTAAATGTAGGGGTCTGACAGTAGATATAGTAGAGGGTAAATGTAGGGGTCTGACAGTAGATATAGTAGAGGGGTAAATGTAGGGGTCTGGTCTGACAGTAGATATAGTAGAGGGGTAAATGTAGGGGTCTGACAGTAGATATAGTAGAGGGGTAAATGTAGGGGTCTGGTCTGACAGTAGATATAGTAGAGGGGTAAATGTAGGGGTCTGACAGTAGATATAGTAGAGGGTAAATGTAGGGGTTTGGTCTGACAGTAGATATAGTAGAGGGTAAATGTAGGGGTCTGACAGTAGATATAGTAGAGGGTAAATGTAGGGGTCTGGTCTGACAGTAGATATAGTAGAGGGGTAAATGTAGGGGTCTGACAGTAGATATAGTAGAGGGGTAAATGTAGGGGTCTGGTCTGACAGTAGATATAGTAGAGGGTAAATGTAGGGGTCTGACAGTAGATATAGTAGAGGGGTAAATGTAGGGGTCTGGTCTGACAGTAGATATAGTAGAGGGGTAAATGTAGGGGTCTGACAGTAGATATAGTAGAGGGGTAAATGTAGGGGTCTGACAGTAGATATAGTAGAGGGTAAATGTAGGGGTCTGGTCTGACAGTAGATATAGTAGAGGGGTAAATGTAGGGGTCTGACAGTAGATATAGTAGAGGGGTAAATGTAGGGGTCTGACAGTAGATATAGTAGAGGGTAAATGTAGGGGTCTGACAGTAGATATAGTAGAGGGTAAATGTAGGGGTCTGGTCTGACAGTAGATATAGTAGAGGGTAAATGTAGGGGTCTGGTCTGACAGTAGATATAGTAGAGGGGTAAATGTAGGGGTCTGGTCTGACAGTAGATATAGTAGAGGGGTAAATGTAGGGGTTTGGTCTGACAGTAGATATAGTAGAGGGTAAATGTAGGGGTCTGACAGTAGATATAGTAGAGGGGTAAATGTAGGGGTCTGACAGTAGATATAGTAGAGGGTAAATGTAGGGGTCTGACAGTAGATATAGTAGAGGGTAAATGTAGGGGTCTGGTCTGACAGTAGATATAGTAGAGGGGTAAATGTAGGGGTCTGGTCTGACAGTAGATATAGTAGAGGGGTAAATGTAGGGGTCTGGTCTGACAGTAGATATAGTAGAGGGTAAATGTAGGGGTCTGGTCTGACAGTAGATATAGTAGAGGGTAAATGTAGGGGTCTGACAGTAGATATAGTAGAGGGGTAAATGTAGGGGTCTGACAGTAGATATAGTAGAGGGTAAATGTAGGGGTTTGGTCTGACAGTAGATATAGTAGAGGGGTAAATGTAGGGGTCTGACAGTAGATATAGTAGAGGGTAAATGTAGGGGTCTGGTCTGACAGTAGATATAGTAGAGGGTAAATGTAGGGGTCTGACAGTAGATATAGTAGAGGGTAAATGTAGGGGTTTGGTCTGACAGTAGATATAGTAGAGGGGTAAATGTAGGGGTCTGGTCTGACAGTAGATATAGTAGAGGGGTAAATGTAGGGGTCTGACAGTAGATATAGTAGAGGGTAAATGTAGGGGTCTGACAGTAGATATAGTAGAGGGGTAAATGTAGGGGTCTGGTCTGACAGTAGATATAGTAGAGGGGTAAATGTAGGGGTCTGACAGTAGATATAGTAGAGGGGTAAATGTAGGGGTCTGGTCTGACAGTAGATATAGTAGAGGGGTAAATGTAGGGGTCTGGTCTGACAGTAGATATAGTAGAGGGGTAAATGTAGGGGTCTGACAGTAGATATAGTAGAGGGTAAATGTAGGGGTCTGACAGTAGATATAGTAGAGGGTAAATGTAGGGGTCTGGTCTGACAGTAGATATAGTAGAGGGGTAAATGTAGGGGTCTGACAGTAGATATAGTAGAGGGGTAAATGTAGGGGTCTGACAGTAGATATAGTAGAGGGGTAAATGTAGGGGTCTGGTCTGACAGTAGATATAGTAGAGGGTAAATGTAGGGGTCTGGTCTGACAGTAGATATAGTAGAGGGTAAATGTAGGGGTCTGACAGTAGATATAGTAGAGGGGTAAATGTAGGGGTCTGGTCTGACAGTAGATATAGTAGAGGGTAAATGTAGGGGTCTGACAGTAGATATAGTAGAGGGTAAATGTAGGGGTCTGACAGTAGATATAGTAGAGGGGTAAATGTAGGGGTCTGGTCTGACAGTAGATATAGTAGAGGGGTAAATGTAGGGGTCTGACAGTAGATATAGTAGAGGGGTAAATGTAGGGGTCTGGTCTGACAGTAGATATAGTAGAGGGTAAATGTAGGGGTCTGGTCTGACAGTAGATATAGTAGAGGGGTAAATGTAGGGGTCTGGTCTGACAGTAGATATAGTAGAGGGTAAATGTATTGGTCTGACAGTAGATATAGTAGAGGGGTAAATGTAGGGGTCTGACAGTAGATATAGTAGAGGGGTAAATGTAGGGGTCTGGTCTGACAGTAGATATAGTAGAGGGGTAAATGTAGGGGTCTGACAGTAGATATAGTAGAGGGGTAAATGTAGGGGTCTGGTCTGACAGTAGATATAGTAGAGGGGTAAATGTAGGGGTCTGGTCTGACAGTAGATATAGTAGAGGGTAAATGTAGGGGTCTGGTCTGACAGTAGATATAGTAGAGGGTAAATGTAGGGGTCTGACAGTAGATATAGTAGAGGGGTAAATGTAGGGGTCTGGTCTGACAGTAGATATAGTAGAGGGTAAATGTAGGGGTCTGGTCTGACAGTAGATATAGTAGAGGGGTAAATGTAGGGGTCTGACAGTAGATATAGTAGAGGGGTAAATGTAGGGGTCTGGTCTGACAGTAGATATAGTAGAGGGGTAAATGTAGGGGTCTGGTCTGACAGTAGATATAGTAGAGGGGTAAATGTAGGGGTCTGACAGTAGATATAGTAGAGGGTAAATGTAGGGGTTGGTCTGACAGTAGATATAGTAGAGGGTAAATGTAGGGGTCTGACAGTAGATATAGTAGAGGGGTAAATGTAGGGGTCTGACAGTAGATATAGTAGAGGGGTAAATGTAGGGGTCTGGTCTGACAGTAGATATAGTAGAGGGTAAATGTAGGGGTCTGACAGTAGATATAGTAGAGGGTAAATGTAGGGGTCTGGTCTGACAGTAGATATAGTAGAGGGGTAAATGTAGGGGTCTGGTCTGACAGTAGATATAGTAGAGGGGTAAATGTAGGGGTCTGACAGTAGATATAGTAGAGGGTAAATGTAGGGGTCTGGTCTGACAGTAGATATAGTAGAGGGGTAAATGTAGGGGTCTGGTCTGACAGTAGATATAGTAGAGGGTAAATGTAGGGGTCTGACAGTAGATATAGTAGAGGGTAAATGTAGGGGTCTGACAGTAGATATAGTAGAGGGGTAAATGTAGGGGTCTGGTCTGACAGTAGATATAGTAGAGGGGTAAATGTAGGGGTCTGACAGTAGATATAGTAGAGGGGTAAATGTAGGGGTTTGGTCTGACAGTAGATATAGTAGAGGGTAAATGTAGGGGTCTGACAGTAGATATAGTAGAGGGGTAAATGTAGGGGTCTGACAGTAGATATAGTAGAGGGGTAAATGTAGGGGTTTGGTCTGACAGTAGATATAGTAGAGGGTAAATGTAGGGGTCTGACAGTAGATATAGTAGAGGGTAAATGTAGGGGTCTGGTCTGACAGTAGATATAGTAGAGGGGTAAATGTAGGGGTCTGGTCTGACAGTAGATATAGTAGAGGGGTAAATGTAGGGGTCTGACAGTAGATATAGTAGAGGGTAAATGTAGGGGTTTGGTCTGACAGTAGATATAGTAGAGGGGTAAATGTAGGGGTCTGGTCTGACAGTAGATATAGTAGAGGGTAAATGTAGGGGTCTGACAGTAGATATAGTAGAGGGTAAATGTAGGGGTCTGACAGTAGATATAGTAGAGGGGTAAATGTAGGGGTCTGGTCTGACAGTAGATATAGTAGAGGGGTAAATGTAGGGGTCTGACAGTAGATATAGTAGAGGGTAAATGTAGGGGTTTGGTCTGACAGTAGATATAGTAGAGGGGTAAATGTAGGGGTCTGACAGTAGATATAGTAGAGGGTAAATGTAGGGGTCTGACAGTAGATATAGTAGAGGGGTAAATGTAGGGGTTTGGTCTGACAGTAGATATAGTAGAGGGGTAAATGTAGGGGTCTGGTCTGACAGTAGATATAGTAGAGGGTAAATGTAGGGGTCTGGTCTGACAGTAGATATAGTAGAGGGTAAATGTAGGGGTCTGACAGTAGATATAGTAGAGGGGTAAATGTAGGGGTCTGGTCTGACAGTAGATATAGTAGAGGGGTAAATGTAGGGGTCTGACAGTAGATATAGTAGAGGGTAAATGTAGGGGTTGGTCTGACAGTAGATATAGTAGAGGGGTAAATGTAGGGGTCTGACAGTAGATATAGTAGAGGGTAAATGTAGGGGTCTGACAGTAGATATAGTAGAGGGGTAAATGTAGGGGTTGGTCTGACAGTAGATATAGTAGAGGGGTAAATGTAGGGGTCTGGTCTGACAGTAGATATAGTAGAGGGTAAATGTAGGGGTTGGTCTGACAGTAGATATAGTAGAGGGGTAAATGTAGGGGTCTGGTCTGACAGTAGATATAGTAGAGGGTAAATGTAGGGGTCTGACAGTAGATATAGTAGAGGGTAAATGTAGGGGTCTGACAGTAGATATAGTAGAGGGGTAAATGTAGGGGTCTGGTCTGACAGTAGATATAGTAGAGGGGTAAATGTAGGGGTCTGACAGTAGATATAGTAGAGGGGTAAATGTAGGGGTTTGGTCTGACAGTAGATATAGTAGAGGGTAAATGTAGGGGTCTGACAGTAGATATAGTAGAGGGTAAATGTAGGGGTCTGACAGTAGATATAGTAGAGGGTAAATGTAGGGGTCTGACAGTAGATATAGTAGAGGGGTAAATGTAGGGGTCTGACAGTAGATATAGTAGAGGGGTAAATGTAGGGGTCTGGTCTGACAGTAGATATAGTAGAGGGGTAAATGTAGGGGTCTGACAGTAGATATAGTAGAGGGTAAATGTAGGGGTCTGACAGTAGATATAGTAGAGGGTAAATGTAGGGGTCTGACAGTAGATATAGTAGAGGGGTAAATGTAGGGGTCTGGTCTGACAGTAGATATAGTAGAGGGGTAAATGTAGGGGTCTGATAGTAGATATAGTAGAGGGTAAATGTAGGGGTCTGACAGTAGATATAGTAGAGGGTAAATGTAGGGGTCTGACAGTAGATATAGTAGAGGGGTAAATGTAGGGGTCTGGTCTGACACTAGATATAGTAGAGGGTAAATGTAGGGGTCTGACAGTAGATATAGTAGAGGGTAAATGTAGGGGTCTGACAGTAGATATAGTAGAGGGGTAAATGTAGGGGTCTGGTCTGACAGTAGATATAGTAGAGGGGTAAATGTAGGGGTCTGACAGTAGATATAGTAGAGGGGTAAATGTAGGGGTCTGGTCTGACAGTAGATATAGTAGAGGGTAAATGTAGGGGTCTGACAGTAGATATAGTAGAGGGGTAAATGTAGGGGTCTGGTCTGACAGTAGATATAGTAGAGGGGTAAATGTAGGGGTCTGGTCTGACAGTAGATATAGTAGAGGGGTAAATGTAGGGGTCTGGTCTGACAGTAGATATAGTAGAGGGTAAATGTAGGGGTTTGGTCTGACAGTAGATATAGTAGAGGGTAAATGTAGGGGTTTGGTCTGACAGTAGATATAGTAGAGGGTAAATGTAGGGGTCTGACAGTAGATATAGTAGAGGGGTAAATGTAGGGGTCTGGTCTGACAGTAGATATAGTAGAGGGTAAATGTAGGGGTCTGGTCTGACAGTAGATATAGTAGAGGGTAAATGTAGGGGTCTGGTCTGACAGTAGATATAGTAGAGGGGTAAATGTAGGGGTTGGTCTGACAGTAGATATAGTAGAGGGTAAATGTAGGGGGTCTGACAGTAGATATAGTAGAGGGGTAAATGTAGGGGTCTGGTCTGACAGTAGATATAGTAGAGGGGTAAATGTAGGGGTCTGGTCTGACAGTAGATATAGTAGAGGGGTAAATGTAGGGTTGTCTGACAGTAGATATAGTAGAGGGTAAATGTAGGGGTCTGGTCTGACAGTAGATATAGTAGAGGGTAAATGTAGGGGTCTGGTCTGACAGTAGATATAGTAGAGGGGTAAATGTAGGGGTCTGGTCTGACAGTAGATATAGTAGAGGGTAAATGTAGGGGTCTGGTCTGACAGTAGATATAGTAGAGGGGTAAATGTAGGGGTCTGGTCTGACAGTAGATATAGTAGAGGGGTAAATGTAGGGGTCTGGTCTGACAGTAGATATAGTAGAGGGTAAATGTAGGGGTCTGACAGTAGATATAGTAGAGGGGTAAATGTAGGGGTCTGGTCTGACAGTAGATATAGTAGAGGGGTAAATGTAGGGGTCTGGTCTGACAGTAGATATAGTAGAGGGGTAAATGTAGGGGTCTGACAGTAGATATAGTAGAGGGGTAAATGTAGGGGTCTGGTCTGACAGTAGATATAGTAGAGGGTAAATGTAGGGGTCTGACAGTAGATATAGTAGAGGGGTAAATGTAGGGGTCTGACAGTAGATATAGTAGAGGGGTAAATGTAGGGGTTTGGTCTGACAGTAGATATAGTAGAGGGTAAATGTAGGGGTCTGACAGTAGATATAGTAGAGGGTAAATGTAGGGGTCTGGTCTGACAGTAGATATAGTAGAGGGGTAAATGTAGGGGTCTGGTCTGACAGTAGATATAGTAGAGGGGTAAATGTAGGGGTCTGACAGTAGATATAGTAGAGGGTAAATGTAGGGGTTGGTCTGACAGTAGATATAGTAGAGGGGTAAATGTAGGGGTCTGGTCTGACAGTAGATATAGTAGAGGGTAAATGTAGGGGTCTGACAGTAGATATAGTAGAGGGTAAATGTAGGGGTCTGACAGTAGATATAGTAGAGGGGTAAATGTAGGGGTCTGGTCTGACAGTAGATATAGTAGAGGGTAAATGTAGGGGTCTGACAGTAGATATAGTAGAGGGTAAATGTAGGGGTTGGTCTGACAGTAGATATAGTAGAGGGGTAAATGTAGGGGTCTGACAGTAGATATAGTAGAGGGGTAAATGTAGGGGTCTGACAGTAGATATAGTAGAGGGTAAATGTAGGGGTTTGGTCTGACAGTAGATATAGTAGAGGGGTAAATGTAGGGGTCTGGTCTGACAGTAGATATAGTAGAGGGTAAATGTAGGGGTCTGACAGTAGATATAGTAGAGGGTAAATGTAGGGGTCTGACAGTAGATATAGTAGAGGGGTAAATGTAGGGGTCTGGTCTGACAGTAGATATAGTAGAGGGGTAAATGTAGGGGTCTGACAGTAGATATAGTAGAGGGTAAATGTAGGGGTCTGGTCTGACAGTAGATATAGTAGAGGGGTAAATGTAGGGGTCTGACAGTAGATATAGTAGAGGGTAAATGTAGGGGTCTGACAGTAGATATAGTAGAGGGGTAAATGTAGGGGTTGGTCTGACAGTAGATATAGTAGAGGGGTAAATGTAGGGGTCTGGTCTGACAGTAGATATAGTAGAGGGTAAATGTAGGGGTCTGGTCTGACAGTAGATATAGTAGAGGGGTAAATGTAGGGGTCTGGTCTGACAGTAGATATAGTAGAGGGTAAATGTAGGGGTCTGACAGTAGATATAGTAGAGGGTAAATGTAGGGGTCTGACAGTAGATATAGTAGAGGGGTAAATGTAGGGGTCTGGTCTGACAGTAGATATAGTAGAGGGGTAAATGTAGGGGTCTGACAGTAGATATAGTAGAGGGGTAAATGTAGGGGTTTGGTCTGACAGTAGATATAGTAGAGGGTAAATGTAGGGGTCTGACAGTAGATATAGTAGAGGGTAAATGTAGGGGTCTGACAGTAGATATAGTAGAGGGTAAATGTAGGGGTCTGACAGTAGATATAGTAGAGGGGTAAATGTAGGGGTCTGACAGTAGATATAGTAGAGGGGTAAATGTAGGGGTCTGGTCTGACAGTAGATATAGTAGAGGGGTAAATGTAGGGGTCTGACAGTAGATATAGTAGAGGGTAAATGTAGGGGTCTGACAGTAGATATAGTAGAGGGTAAATGTAGGGGTCTGACAGTAGATATAGTAGAGGGGTAAATGTAGGGGTCTGGTCTGAAAGTAGATATAGTAGAGGGGTAAATGTAGGGGTCTGATAGTAGATATAGTAGAGGGTAAATGTAGGGGTCTGACAGTAGATATAGTAGAGGGTAAATGTAGGGGTCTGACAGTAGATATAGTAGAGGGGTAAATGTAGGGGTCTGGTCTGACACTAGATATAGTAGAGGGTAAATGTAGGGGTCTGACAGTAGATATAGTAGAGGGTAAATGTAGGGGTCTGACAGTAGATATAGTAGAGGGGTAAATGTAGGGGTCTGGTCTGACAGTAGATATAGTAGAGGGGTAAATGTAGGGGTCTGACAGTAGATATAGTAGAGGGGTAAATGTAGGGGTCTGGTCTGACAGTAGATATAGTAGAGGGTAAATGTAGGGGTCTGACAGTAGATATAGTAGAGGGGTAAATGTAGGGGTCTGGTCTGACAGTAGATATAGTAGAGGGGTAAATGTAGGGGTCTGGTCTGACAGTAGATATAGTAGAGGGGTAAATGTAGGGGTCTGGTCTGACAGTAGATATAGTAGAGGGTAAATGTAGGGGTTTGGTCTGACAGTAGATATAGTAGAGGGTAAATGTAGGGGTTTGGTCTGACAGTAGATATAGTAGAGGGTAAATGTAGGGGTCTGACAGTAGATATAGTAGAGGGGTAAATGTAGGGGTCTGTTCTGACAGTAGATATAGTAGAGGGTAAATGTAGGGGTCTGGTCTGACAGTAGATATAGTAGAGGGGTAAATGTAGGGGTCTGGTCTGACAGTAGATATAGTAGAGGGGTAAATGTAGGGGTCTGACAGTAGATATAGTAGAGGGTAAATGTAGGGGTCTGACAGTAGATATAGTAGAGGGGTAAATGTAGGGGTCTGGTCTGACAGTAGATATAGTAGAGGGTAAATGTAGGGGTCTGGTCTGACAGTAGATATAGTAGAGGGGTAAATGTAGGGGTCTGACAGTAGATATAGTAGAGGGTAAATGTAGGGGTCTGGTCTGACAGTAGATATAGTAGAGGGTAAATGTAGGGGTCTGGTCTGACAGTAGATATAGTAGAGGGGTAAATGTAGGGGTCTGGTCTGACAGTAGATATAGTAGAGGGTAAATGTAGGGGTCTGGTCTGACAGTAGATATAGTAGAGGGTAAATGTAGGGGTCTGGTCTGACAGTAGATATAGTAGAGGGGTAAATGTAGGGGTCTGGTCTGACAGTAGATATAGTAGAGGGTAAATGTAGGGGTCTGACAGTAGATATAGTAGAGGGGTAAATGTAGGGGTCTGGTCTGACAGTAGATATAGTAGAGGGGTAAATGTAGGGGTCTGGTCTGACAGTAGATATAGTAGAGGGGTAAATGTAGGGGTCTGACAGTAGATATAGTAGAGGGTAAATGTAGGGGTTGGTCTGACAGTAGATATAGTAGAGGGGTAAATGTAGGGGTCTGACAGTAGATATAGTAGAGGGTAAATGTAGGGGTCTGACAGTAGATATAGTAGAGGGGTAAATGTAGGGGTCTGGTCTGACAGTAGATATAGTAGAGGGGTAAATGTAGGGGTCTGGTCTGACAGTAGATATAGTAGAGGGTAAATGTAGGGGTTTGGTCTGACAGTAGATATAGTAGAGGGGTAAATGTAGGGGTCTGGTCTGACAGTAGATATAGTAGAGGGTAAATGTAGGGGTCTGACAGTAGATATAGTAGAGGGTAAATGTAGGGGTCTGACAGTAGATATAGTAGAGGGGTAAATGTAGGGGTCTGGTCTGACAGTAGATATAGTAGAGGGGTAAATGTAGGGGTCTGACAGTAGATATAGTAGAGGGGTAAATGTAGGGGTTTGGTCTGACAGTAGATATAGTAGAGGGTAAATGTAGGGGTCTGACAGTAGATATAGTAGAGGGTAAATGTAGGGGTCTGACAGTAGATATAGTAGAGGGTAAATGTAGGGGTCTGACAGTAGATATAGTAGAGGGGTAAATGTAGGGGTCTGACAGTAGATATAGTAGAGGGGTAAATGTAGGGGTCTGGTCTGACAGTAGATATAGTAGAGGGGTAAATGTAGGGGTCTGACAGTAGATATAGTAGAGGGTAAATGTAGGGGTCTGACAGTAGATATAGTAGAGGGTAAATGTAGGGGTCTGACAGTAGATATAGTAGAGGGGTAAATGTAGGGGTCTGGTCTGACAGTAGATATAGTAGAGGGGTAAATGTAGGGGTCTGACAGTAGATATAGTAGAGGGTAAATGTAGGGGTCTGACAGTAGATATAGTAGAGGGTAAATGTAGGGGTCTGACAGTAGATATAGTAGAGGGGTAAATGTAGGGGTCTGGTCTGACAGTAGATATAGTAGAGGGTAAATGTAGGGGTCTGACAGTAGATATAGTAGAGGGTAAATGTAGGGGTCTGACAGTAGATATAGTAGAGGGGTAAATGTAGGGGTCTGGTCTGACAGTAGATATAGTAGAGGGGTAAATGTAGGGGTCTGACAGTAGATATAGTAGAGGGGTAAATGTAGGGGTCTGGTCTGACAGTAGATATAGTAGAGGGTAAATGTAGGGGTCT
The DNA here is from genome assembly GCF_029448725.1 of Salvelinus fontinalis. Taxonomy (NCBI): domain Eukaryota; kingdom Metazoa; phylum Chordata; class Actinopteri; order Salmoniformes; family Salmonidae; genus Salvelinus; species Salvelinus fontinalis. Next base: position 118,598 of record NW_026600521.1, read on the forward strand.
GACAGTAGATATAGTAGAGGGGTAAATGTAGGGGTCTGGTCTGACAGTAGATATAGTAGAGGGGTAAATGTAGGGGTCTGGTCTGACAGTAGATATAGTAGAGGGGTAAATGTAGGGGTCTGGTCTGACAGTAGATATAGTAGAGGGTAAATGTAGGGGTTGGTCTGACAGTAGATATAGTAGAGGGTAAATGTAGGGGTCTGGTCTGACAGTAGATATAGTAGAGGGGTAAATGTAGGGGTCTGACAGTAGATATAGTAGAGGGGTAAATGTAGGGGTCTGGTCTGACAGTAGATATAGTAGAGGGTAAATGTAGGGGTCTGGTCTGACAGTAGATATAGTAGAGGGTAAATGTAGGGGTCTGGTCTGACAGTAGATATAGTAGAGGGGTAAATGTAGGGGTCTGACAGTAGATATAGTAGAGGGTAAATGTAGGGGTCTGACAGTAGATATAGTAGAGGGGTAAATGTAGGGGTCTGGTCTGACAGTAGATATAGTAGAGGGTAAATGTAGGGGTCTGGTCTGACAGTAGATATAGTAGAGGGGTAAATGTAGGGGTCTGACAGTAGATATAGTAGAGGGTAAATGTAGGGGTCTGGTCTGACAGTAGATATAGTAGAGGGGTAAATGTAGGGGTCTGGTCTGACAGTAGATATAGTAGAGGGGTAAATGTAGGGGTCTGGTCTGACAGTAGATATAGTAGAGGGGTAAATGTAGGGGTCTGGTCTGACAGTAGATATAGTAGAGGGTAAATGTAGGGGTCTGGTCTGACAGTAGATATAGTAGAGGGGTAAATGTAGGGGTCTGGTCTGACAGTAGATATAGTAGAGGGTAAATGTAGGGGTCTGACAGTAGATATAGTAGAGGGGTAAATGTAGGGGTCTGGTCTGACAGTAGATATAGTAGAGGGTAAATGTAGGGGTCTGACAGTAGATATAGTAGAGGGGTAAATGTAGGGGTCTGGTCTGACAGTAGATATAGTAGAGGGGTAAATGTAGGGGTCTGGTCTGACAGTAGATATAGTAGAGGGGTAAATGTAGGGGTCTGGTCTGACAGTAGATATAGTAGAGGGTAAATGTAGGGGTCTGGTCTGACAGTAGATATAGTAGAGGGGTAAATGTAGGGGTCTGGTCTGACAGTAGATATAGTAGAGGGTAAATGTAGGGGTCTGACAGTAGATATAGTAGAGGGTAAATGTAGGGGTTTGGTCTGACAGTAGATATAGTAGAGGGGTAAATGTAGGGGTCTGGTCTGACAGTAGATATAGTAGAGGGGTAAATGTAGGGGTCTGACAGTAGATATAGTAGAGGGTAAATGTAGGGGTTTGGTCTGACAGTAGATATAGTAGAGGGGTAAATGTAGGGGTCTGACAGTAGATATAGTAGAGGGTAAATGTAGGGGTCTGACAGTAGATATAGTAGAGGGGTAAATGTAGGGGTTTGGTCTGACAGTAGATATAGTAGAGGGGTAAATGTAGGGGTCTGGTCTGACAGTAGATATAGTAGAGGGTAAATGTAGGGGTTGGTCTGACAGTAGATATAGTAGAGGGGTAAATGTAGGGGTCTGGTCTGACAGTAGATATAGTAGAGGGTAAATGTAGGGGTCTGACAGTAGATATAGTAGAGGGTAAATGTAGGGGTCTGACAGTAGATATAGTAGAGGGGTAAATGTAGGGGTCTGGTCTGACAGTAGATATAGTAGAGGGGTAAATGTAGGGGTCTGACAGTAGATATAGTAGAGGGGTAAATGTAGGGGTTTGGTCTGACAGTAGATATAGTAGAGGGTAAATGTAGGGGTCTGACAGTAGATATAGTAGAGGGTAAATGTAGGGGTCTGACAGTAGATATAGTAGAGGGTAAATGTAGGGGTCTGACAGTAGATATAGTAGAGGGGTAAATGTAGGGGTCTGACAGTAGATATAGTAGAGGGGTAAATGTAGGGGTCTGGTCTGACAGTAGATATAGTAGAGGGGTAAATGTAGGGGTCTGACAGTAGATATAGTAGAGGGTAAATGTAGGGGTCTGACAGTAGATATAGTAGAGGGTAAATGTAGGGGTCTGACAGTAGATATAGTAGAGGGGTAAATGTAGGGGTCTGGTCTGACAGTAGATATAGTAGAGGGGTAAATGTAGGGGTCTGATAGTAGATATAGTAGAGGGTAAATGTAGGGGTCTGACAGTAGATATAGTAGAGGGTAAATGTAGGGGTCTGACAGTAGATATAGTAGAGGGGTAAATGTAGGGGTCTGGTCTGACAGTAGATATAGTAGAGGGTAAATGTAGGGGTCTGACAGTAGATATAGTAGAGGGTAAATGTAGGGGTCTGACAGTAGATATAGTAGAGGGGTAAATGTAGGGGTCTGGTCTGACAGTAGATATAGTAGAGGGGTAAATGTAGGGGTCTGACAGTAGATATAGTAGAGGGGTAAATGTAGGGGTCTGGTCTGACAGTAGATATAGTAGAGGGTAAATGTAGGGGTCTGACAGTAGATATAGTAGAGGGGTAAATGTAGGGGTCTGGTCTGACAGTAGATATAGTAGAGGGGTAAATGTAGGGGTCTGGTCTGACAGTAGATATAGTAGAGGGGTAAATGTAGGGGTCTGGTCTGACAGTAGATATAGTAGAGGGTAAATGTAGGGGTTTGGTCTGACAGTAGATATAGTAGAGGGTAAATGTAGGGGTTGGTCTGACAGTAGATATAGTAGAGGGTAAATGTAGGGGTCTGACAGTAGATATAGTAGAGGGGTAAATGTAGGGGTCTGGTCTGACAGTAGATATAGTAGAGGGTAAATGTAGGGGTCTGGTCTGACAGTAGATATAGTAGAGGGTAAATGTAGGGGTCTGGTCTGACAGTAGATATAGTAGAGGGGTAAATGTAGGGGTCTGACAGTAGATATAGTAGAGGGTAAATGTAGGGGTCTGACAGTAGATATAGTAGAGGGGTAAATGTAGGGGTCTGGTCTGACAGTAGATATAGTAGAGGGTAAATGTAGGGGTCTGGTCTGACAGTAGATATAGTAGAGGGGTAAATGTAGGGGTCTGACAGTAGATATAGTAGAGGGTAAATGTAGGGGTCTGGTCTGACAGTAGATATAGTAGAGGGTAAATGTAGGGGTCTGGTCTGACAGTAGATATAGTAGAGGGGTAAATGTAGGGTCTGGTCTGACAGTAGATATAGTAGAGGGTAAATGTAGGGGTCTGGTCTGACAGTAGATATAGTAGAGGGTAAATGTAGGGGTCTGGTCTGACAGTAGATATAGTAGAGGGGTAAATGTAGGGGTCTGGTCTGACAGTAGATATAGTAGAGGGTAAATGTAGGGGTCTGACAGTAGATATAGTAGAGGGTAAATGTAGGGGTCTGGTCTGACAGTAGATATAGTAGAGGGGTAAATGTAGGGGTCTGGTCTGACAGTAGATATAGTAGAGGGGTAAATGTAGGGGTCTGGTCTGACAGTAGATATAGTAGAGGGTAAATGTAGGGGTCTGGTCTGACAGTAGATATAGTAGAGGGGTAAATGTAGGGGTCTGGTCTGACAGTAGATATAGTAGAGGGGTAAATGTAGGGGTCTGACAGTAGATATAGTAGAGGGTAAATGTAGGGGTCTGACAGTAGATATAGTAGAGGGTAAATGTAGGGGTCTGACAGTAGATATAGTAGAGGGGTAAATGTAGGGGTCTGACAGTAGATATAGTAGAGGGTAAATGTAGGGGTCTGACAGTAGATATAGTAGAGGGTAAATGTAGGGGTCTGGTCTGACAGTAGATATAGTAGAGGGGTAAATGTAGGGGTCTGACAGTAGATATAGTAGAGGGTAAATGTAGGGGTTGGTCTGACAGTAGATATAGTAGAGGGTAAATGTAGGGGTCTGACAGTAGATATAGTAGAGGGTAAATGTAGGGGTCTGGTCTGACAGTAGATATAGTAGAGGGGTAAATGTAGGGGTCTGACAGTAGATATAGTAGAGGGGTAAATGTAGGGGTCTGGTCTGACAGTAGATATAGTAGAGGGTAAATGTAGGGGTCTGACAGTAGATATAGTAGAGGGTAAATGTAGGGGTCTGGTCTGACAGTAGATATAGTAGAGGGTAAATGTAGGGGTCTGACAGTAGATATAGTAGAGGGTAAATGTAGGGGTCTGGTCTGACAGTAGATATAGTAGAGGGGTAAATGTAGGGGTCTGGTCTGACAGTAGATATAGTAGAGGGGTAAATGTAGGGGTCTGACAGTAGATATAGTAGAGGGGTAAATGTAGGGGTCTGACAGTAGATATAGTAGAGGGTAAATGTAGGGGTCTGACAGTAGATATAGTAGAGGGGTAAATGTAGGGGTCTGGTCTGACAGTAGATATAGTAGAGGGTAAATGTAGGGGTCTGGTCTGACAGTAGATATAGTAGAGGGGTAAATGTAGGGGTCTGGTCTGACAGTAGATATAGTAGAGGGTAAATGTAGGGGTCTGGTCTGACAGTAGATATAGTAGAGGGTAAATGTAGGGGTCTGGTCTGACAGTAGATATAGTAGAGGGGTAAATGTAGGGGTCTGGTCTGACAGTAGATATAGTAGAGGGTAAATGTAGGGGTCTGACAGTAGATATAGTAGAGGGGTAAATGTAGGGGTCTGGTCTGACAGTAGATATAGTAGAGGGTAAATGTAGGGGTCTGACAGTAGATATAGCAGAGGGGTAAATGTAGGGGTTTGGTCTGACAGTATATATAGTAGAGGGGTAAATGTTGGGGTCTGGTCTGACAGTAGATATAGTAGAGGGGTAAATGTAGGGGTCTGGTCTGACAGTAGATATAGTAGAGGGTAAATGTAGGGGTCTGGTCTGACAGTAGATATAGTAGAGGGGTAAATGTAGGGGTCTGGTCTGACAGTAGATATAGTAGAGGGTAAATGTAGGGGTCTGACAGTAGATATAGTAGAGGGTAAATGTAGGGGTTGGTCTGACAGTAGATATAGTAGAGGGGTAAATGTAGGGGTCTGGTCTGACAGTAGATATAGTAGAGGGGTAAATGTAGGGGTCTGACAGTAGATATAGTAGAGGGTAAATGTAGGGGTCTGGTCTGACAGTAGATATAGTAGAGGGGTAAATGTAGGGGTCTGACAGTAGATATAGTAGAGGGTAAATGTAGGGGTCTGACAGTAGATATAGTAGAGGGGTAAATGTAGGGGTCTGGTCTGACAGTAGATATAGTAGAGGGGTAAATGTAGGGGTCTGGTCTGACAGTAGATATAGTAGAGGGTAAATGTAGGGGTCTGGTCTGACAGTAGATATAGTAGAGGGGTAAATGTAGGGGTCTGGTCTGACAGTAGATATAGTAGAGGGTAAATGTAGGGGTCTGACAGTAGATATAGTAGAGGGTAAATGTAGGGGTCTGACAGTAGATATAGTAGAGGGGTAAATGTAGGGGTCTGGTCTGACAGTAGATATAGTAGAGGGGTAAATGTAGGGGTCTGACAGTAGATATAGTAGAGGGGTAAATGTAGGGGTCTGGTCTGACAGTAGATATAGTAGAGGGTAAATGTAGGGGTCTGACAGTAGATATAGTAGAGGGTAAATGTAGGGGTCTGACAGTAGATATAGTAGAGGGGTAAATGTAGGGGTCTGACAGTAGATATAGTAGAGGGGTAAATGTAGGGGTCTGACAGTAGATATAGTAGAGGGGTAAATGTAGGGGTCTGGTCTGACAGTAGATATAGTAGAGGGGTAAATGTAGGGGTCTGACAGTAGATATAGTAGAGGGTAAATGTAGGGGTCTGACAGTAGATATAGTAGAGGGTAAATGTAGGGGTCTGACAGTAGATATAGTAGAGGGGTAAATGTAGGGGTCTGGTCTGACAGTAGATATAGTAGAGGGGTAAATGTAGGGGTCTGACAGTAGATATAGTAGAGGGTAAATGTAGGGGTCTGACAGTAGATATAGTAGAGGGTAAATGTAGGGGTCTGACAGTAGATATAGTAGAGGGGTAAATGTAGGGGTCTGGTCTGACAGTAGATATAGTAGAGGGTAAATGTAGGGGTCTGACAGTAGATATAGTAGAGGGTAAATGTAGGGGTCTGACAGTAGATATAGTAGAGGGGTAAATGTAGGGGTCTGGTCTGACAGTAGATATAGTAGAGGGGTAAATGTAGGGGTCTGACAGTAGATATAGTAGAGGGTAAATGTAGGGGTCTGGTCTGACAGTAGATATAGTAGAGGGTAAATGTAGGGGTCTGACAGTAGATATAGTAGAGGGGTAAATGTAGGGGTCTGGTCTGACAGTAGATATAGTAGAGGGGTAAATGTAGGGGTCTGGTCTGACAGTAGATATAGTAGAGGGGTAAATGTAGGGGTCTGGTCTGACAGTAGATATAGTAGAGGGTAAATGTAGGGGTTTGGTCTGACAGTAGATATAGTAGAGGGTAAATGTAGGGGTCTGGTCTGACAGTAGATATAGTAGAGGGTAAATGTAGGGGTCTGACAGTAGATATAGTAGAGGGGTAAATGTAGGGGTCTGGTCTGACAGTAGATATAGTAGAGGGTAAATGTAGGGGTCTGGTCTGACAGTAGATATAGTAGAGGGTAAATGTAGGGGTCTGGTCTGACAGTAGATATAGTAGAGGGGTAAATGTAGGGGTCTGACAGTAGATATAGTAGAGGGTAAATGTAGGGGTCTGACAGTAGATATAGTAGAGGGGTAAATGTAGGGGTCTGGTCTGACAGTAGATATAGTAGAGGGTAAATGTAGGGGTCTGGTCTGACAGTAGATATAGTAGAGGGGTAAATGTAGGGGTCTGACAGTAGATATAGTAGAGGGTAAATGTAGGGGTCTGGTCTGACAGTAGATATAGTAGAGGGTAAATGTAGGGGTCTGGTCTGACAGTAGATATAGTAGAGGGGTAAATGTAGGGGTCTGGTCTGACAGTAGATATAGTAGAGGGTAAATGTAGGGGTCTGGTCTGACAGTAGATATAGTAGAGGGTAAATGTAGGGGTCTGGTCTGACAGTAGATATAGTAGAGGGGTAAATGTAGGGGTCTGGTCTGACAGTAGATATAGTAGAGGGTAAATGTAGGGGTCTGACAGTAGATATAGCAGAGGGGTAAATGTAGGGGTTTGGTCTGACAGTATATATAGTAGAGGGGTAAATGTTGGGGTCTGGTCTGACAGTAGATATAGTAGAGGGGTAAATGTAGGGGTCTGGTCTGACAGTAGATATAGTAGAGGGTAAATGTAGGGGTCTGGTCTGACAGTAGATATAGTAGAGGGGTAAATGTAGGGGTCTGGTCTGACAGTAGATATAGTAGAGGGGTAAATGTAGGGGTCTGACAGTAGATATAGTAGAGGGTAAATGTAGGGGTCTGACAGTAGATATAGTAGAGGGGTAAATGTAGGGGTCTGACAGTAGATATAGTAGAGGGGTAAATGTAGGGGTCTGACAGTAGATATAGTAGAGGGTAAATGTAGGGGTCTGACAGTAGATATAGTAGAGGGTAAATGTAGGGGTCTGGTCTGACAGTAGATATAGTAGAGGGGTAAATGTAGGGGTCTGACAGTAGATATAGTAGAGGGTAAATGTAGGGGTTGGTCTGACAGTAGATATAGTAGAGGGTAAATGTAGGGGTCTGACAGTAGATATAGTAGAGGGTAAATGTAGGGGTCTGGTCTGACAGTAGATATAGTAGAGGGGTAAATGTAGGGGTCTGACAGTAGATATAGTAGAGGGGTAAATGTAGGGGTCTGGTCTGACAGTAGATATAGTAGAGGGTAAATGTAGGGGTCTGACAGTAGATATAGTAGAGGGTAAATGTAGGGGTCTGGTCTGACAGTAGATATAGTAGAGGGGTAAATGTAGGGGTCTGACAGTAGATATAGTAGAGGGTAAATGTAGGGGTCTGGTCTGACAGTAGATATAGTAGAGGGGTAAATGTAGGGGTCTGGTCTGACAGTAGATATAGTAGAGGGTAAATGTAGGGGTCTGACAGTAGATATAGTAGAGGGGTAAATGTAGGGGTCTGACAGTAGATATAGTAGAGGGTAAATGTAGGGGTCTGGTCTGACAGTAGATATAGTAGAGGGGTAAATGTAGGGGTCTGACAGTAGATATAGTAGAGGGTAAATGTAGGGGTCTGGTCTGACAGTAGATATAGTAGAGGGTAAATGTAGGGGTCTGGTCTGACAGTAGATATAGTAGAGGGGTAAATGTAGGGGTCTGGTCTGACAGTAGATATAGTAGAGGGGTAAATGTAGGGGTCTGGTCTGACAGTAGATATAGTAGAGGGTAAATGTAGGGGTCTGACAGTAGATATAGTAGAGGGGTAAATGTAGGGGTCTGACAGTAGATATAGTAGAGGGTAAATGTAGGGGTCTGACAGTAGATATAGTAGAGGGTAAATGTAGGGGTCTGGTCTGACAGTAGATATAGTAGAGGGGTAAATGTAGGGGTCTGACAGTAGATATAGTAGAGGGTAAATGTAGGGGTCTGACAGTAGATATAGTAGAGGGGTAAATGTAGGGGTCTGACAGTAGATATAGTAGAGGGTAAATGTAGGGGTCTGACAGTAGATATAGTAGAGGGGTAAATGTAGGGGTCTGGTCTGACAGTAGATATAGTAGAGGGTAAATGTAGGGGTCTGGTCTGACAGTAGATATAGTAGAGGGGTAAATGTAGGGGTCTGACAGTAGATATAGTAGAGGGTAAATGTAGGGGTCTGGTCTGACAGTAGATATAGTAGAGGGTAAATGTAGGGGTCTGGTCTGACAGTAGATATAGTAGAGGGGTAAATGTAGGGGTCTGGTCTGACAGTAGATATAGTAGAGGGTAAATGTAGGGGTCTGGTCTGACAGTAGATATAGTAGAGGGTAAATGTAGGGGTCTGGTCTGACAGTAGATATAGTAGAGGGGTAAATGTAGGGGTCTGGTCTGACAGTAGATATAGTAGAGGGTAAATGTAGGGGTCTGACAGTAGATATAGTAGAGGGGTAAATGTAGGGGTCTGGTCTGACAGTAGATATAGTAGAGGGGTAAATGTAGGGGTCTGGTCTGACAGTAGATATAGTAGAGGGGTAAATGTAGGGGTCTGGTCTGACAGTAGATATAGTAGAGGGTAAATGTAGGGGTCTGGTCTGACAGTAGATATAGTAGAGGGGTAAATGTAGGGGTCTGGTCTGACAGTAGATATAGTAGAGGGGTAAATGTAGGGGTCTGACAGTAGATATAGTAGAGGGTAAATGTAGGGGTCTGACAGTAGATATAGTAGAGGGGTAAATGTAGGGGTCTGACAGTAGATATAGTAGAGGGGTAAATGTAGGGGTCTGACAGTAGATATAGTAGAGGGTAAATGTAGGGGTCTGACAGTAGATATAGTAGAGGGTAAATGTAGGGGTCTGGTCTGACAGTAGATATAGTAGAGGGGTAAATGTAGGGGTCTGACAGTAGATATAGTAGAGGGTAAATGTAGGGGTCTGGTCTGACAGTAGATATAGTAGAGGGTAAATGTAGGGGTCTGACAGTAGATATAGTAGAGGGTAAATGTAGGGGTCTGGTCTGACAGTAGATATAGTAGAGGGGTAAATGTAGGGGTCTGACAGTAGATATAGTAGAGGGGTAAATGTAGGGGTCTGGTCTGACAGTAGATATAGTAGAGGGTAAATGTAGGGGTCTGACAGTAGATATAGTAGAGGGTAAATGTAGGGGTCTGGTCTGACAGTAGATATAGTAGAGGGTAAATGTAGGGGTCTGACAGTAGATATAGTAGAGGGTAAATGTAGGGGTCTGGTCTGACAGTAGATATAGCAGAGGGGTAAATGTAGGGGTCTGACAGTAGATATAGTAGAGGGTAAATGTAGGGGTTTGGTCTGACAGTAGATATAGTAGAGGGTAAATGTAGGGGTCTGACAGTAGATATAGTAGAGGGTAAATGTAGGGGTCTGGTCTGACAGTAGATATAGTAGAGGGGTAAATGTAGGGGTCTGACAGTAGATATAGTAGAGGGGTAAATGTAGGGGTCTGGTCTGACAGTAGATATAGTAGAGGGTAAATGTAGGGGTCTGACAGTAGATATAGTAGAGGGTAAATGTAGGGGTCTGGTCTGACAGTAGATATAGTAGAGGGGTAAATGTAGGGGTCTGACAGTAGATATAGTAGAGGGTAAATGTAGGGGTCTGGTCTGACAGTAGATATAGTAGAGGGGTAAATGTAGGGGTCTGGTCTGACAGTAGATATAGTAGAGGGTAAATGTAGGGGTCTGACAGTAGATATAGTAGAGGGGTAAATGTAGGGGTCTGACAGTAGATATAGTAGAGGGTAAATGTAGGGGTCTGGTCTGACAGTAGATATAGTAGAGGGTAAATGTAGGGGTTGGTCTGACAGTAGATATAGTAGAGGGGTAAATGTAGGGGTCTGGTCTGACAGTAGATATAGCAGAGGGGTAAATGTAGGGGTCTGGTCTGACAGTAGATATAGTAGAGGGTAAATGTAGGGGTCTGACAGTAGATATAGTAGAGGGGTAAATGTAGGGGTCTGACAGTAGATATAGTAGAGGGTAAATGTAGGGGTCTGACAGTAGATATAGTAGAGGGTAAATGTAGGGGTCTGGTCTGACAGTAGATATAGTAGAGGGGTAAATGTAGGGGTCTGACAGTAGATATAGTAGAGGGTAAATGTAGGGGTCTGACAGTAGATATAGTAGAGGGGTAAATGTAGGGGTCTGACAGTAGATATAGTAGAGGGTAAATGTAGGGGTCTGACAGTAGATATAGTAGAGGGGTAAATGTAGGGGTCTGGTCTGACAGTAGATATAGTAGAGGGTAAATGTAGGGGTCTGGTCTGACAGTAGATATAGTAGAGGGGTAAATGTAGGGGTCTGACAGTAGATATAGTAGAGGGTAAATGTAGGGGTCTGGTCTGACAGTAGATATAGTAGAGGGTAAATGTAGGGGTCTGGTCTGACAGTAGATATAGTAGAGGGGTAAATGTAGGGGTCTGGTCTGACAGTAGATATAGTAGAGGGTAAATGTAGGGGTCTGGTCTGACAGTAGATATAGTAGAGGGGTAAATGTAGGGGTCTGGTCTGACAGTAGATATAGTAGAGGGTAAATGTAGGGGTCTGGTCTGACAGTAGATATAGTAGAGGGTAAATGTAGGGGTCTGACAGTAGATATAGTAGAGGGGTAAATGTAGGGGTCTGGTCTGACAGTAGATATAGTAGAGGGGTAAATGTAGGGGTCTGACAGTAGATATAGTAGAGGGGTAAATGTAGGGGTCTGGTCTGACAGTAGATATAGTAGAGGGTAAATGTAGGGGTCTGACAGTAGATATAGTAGAGGGTAAATGTAGGGGTCTGGTCTGACAGTAGATATAGTAGAGGGTAAATGTAGGGGTCTGGTCTGACAGTAGATATAGTAGAGGGGTAAATGTAGGGGTCTGACAGTAGATATAGTAGATTGGTAATTGTAGGGGTCTGGTCTGACAGTAGATATAGTAGAGGGGTAAATGTAGGGGTCTGGTCTGACAGTAGATATAGTAGAGGGTAAATGTAGGGGTCTGACAGTAGATATAGTAGAGGGGTAAATGTAGGGGTCTGACAGTAGATATAGTAGAGGGTAAATGTAGGGGTCTGGTCTGACAGTAGATATAGTAGAGGGGTAAATGTAGGGGTCTGACAGTAGATATAGTAGAGGGTAAATGTAGGGGTCTGGTCTGACAGTAGATATAGTAGAGGGTAAATGTAGGGGTTGGTCTGACAGTAGATATAGTAGAGGGGTAAATGTAGGGGTCTGGTCTGACAGTAGATATAGTAGAGGGGTAAATGTAGGGGTCTGGTCTGACAGTAGATATAGTAGAGGGTAAATGTAGGGGTCTGACAGTAGATATAGTAGAGGGGTAAATGTAGGGGTCTGACAGTAGATATAGTAGAGGGTAAATGTAGGGGTCTGACAGTAGATATAGTAGAGGGGTAAATGTAGGGGTCTGGTCTGACAGTAGATATAGTAGAGGGGTAAATGTAGGGGTCTGACAGTAGATATAGTAGAGGGTAAATGTAGGGGTCTGACAGTAGATATAGTAGAGGGGTAAATGTAGGGGTCTGACAGTAGATATAGTAGAGGGTAAATGTAGGGGTCTGACAGTAGATATAGTAGAGGGGTAAATGTAGGGGTCTGACAGTAGATATAGTAGAGGGTAAATGTAGGGGTCTGACAGTAGATATAGTAGAGGGGTAAATGTAGGGGTCTGGTCTGACAGTAGATATAGTAGAGGGTAAATGTAGGGGTCTGACAGTAGATATAGTAGAGGGTAAATGTAGGGGTCTGGTCTGACAGTAGATATAGTAGAGGGTAAATGTAGGGGTCTGACAGTAGATATAGTAGAGGGTAAATGTAGGGGCTGGTCTGACAGTAGATATAGTAGAGGGGTAAATGTAGGGGTCTGGTCTGACAGTAGATATAGTAGAGGGTAAATGTAGGGGTCTGACAGTAGATATAGTAGAGGGTAAATGTAGGGGTCTGACAGTAGATATAGTAGAGGGTAAATGTAGGGGTCTGGTCTGACAGTAGATATAGTAGAGGGGTAAATGTAGGGGTCTGGTCTGACAGTAGATATAGTAGAGGGTAAATGTAGGGGTCTGGTCTGACAGTAGATATAGTAGAGGGGTAAATGTAGGGGTCTGACAGTAGATATAGTAGAGGGTAAATGTAGGGGTCTGGTCTGACAGTAGATATAGTAGAGGGGTAAATGTAGGGGTCTGGTCTGACAGTAGATATAGTAGAGGGTAAATGTAGGGGTCTGGTCTGACAGTAGATATAGTAGAGGGTAAATGTAGGGGTCTGGTCTGACAGTAGATATAGTAGAGGGGTAAATGTAGGGGTCTGGTCTGACAGTAGATATAGTAGAGGGTAAATGTAGGGGTCTGACAGTAGATATAGTAGAGGGTAAATGTAGGGGTCTGGTCTGACAGTAGATATAGTAGAGGGTAAATGTAGGGGTCTGACAGTAGATATAGTAGAGGGGTAAATGTAGGGGTCTGGTCTGACAGTAGATATAGTAGAGGGTAAATGTAGGGGTCTGGTCTGACAGTAGATATAGTAGAGGGTAAATGTAGGGGTCTGGTCTGACAGTAGATATAGTAGAGGGGTAAATGTAGGGGTTGGTCTGACAGTAGATATAGTAGAGGGTAAATGTAGGGGTTTGGTCTGACAGTAGATATAGTAGAGGGTAAATGTAGGGGTCTGACAGTAGATATAGTAGAGGGGTAAATGTAGGGGTCTGACAGTAGATATAGTAGAGGGGTAAATGTAGGGGTCTGGTCTGACAGTAGATATAGTAGAGGGTAAATGTAGGGGTCTGGTCTGACAGTAGATATAGTAGAGGGTAAATGTAGGGGTCTGGTCTGACAGTAGATATAGTAGAGGGGTAAATGTAGGGGTCTGACAGTAGATATAGTAGAGGGGTAAATGTAGGGGTCTGGTCTGACAGTAGATATAGTAGAGGGGTAAATGTAGGGGTCTGGTCTGACAGTAGATATAGTAGAGGGGTAAATGTAGGGGTCTGACAGTAGATATAGTAGAGGGTAAATGTAGGGGTCTGGTCTGACAGTAGATATAGTAGAGGGTAAATGTAGGGGTCTGACAGTAGATATAGTAGAGGGGTAAATGTAGGGGTCTGGTCTGACAGTAGATATAGTAGAGGGGTAAATGTAGGGGTCTGACAGTAGATATAGTAGAGGGGTAAATGTAGGGGTCTGGTCTGACAGTAGATATAGTAGAGGGGTAAATGTAGGGGTCTGACAGTAGATATAGTAGAGGGTAAATGTAGGGGTCTGGTCTGACAGTAGATATAGTAGAGGGTAAATGTAGGGGTCTGGTCTGACAGTAGATATAGTAGAGGGTAAATGTAGGGGTCTGACAGTAGATATAGTAGAGGGGTAAATGTAGGGGTCTGGTCTGACAGTAGATATAGTAGAGGGTAAATGTAGGGGTCTGACAGTAGATATAGTAGAGGGTAAATGTAGGGGTCTGACAGTAGATATAGTAGAGGGGTAAATGTAGGGGTCTGGTCTGACAGTAGATATAGTAGAGGGTAAATGTAGGGGTCTGACAGTAGATATAGTAGAGGGGTAAATGTAGGGGTCTGGTCTGACAGTAGATATAGTAGAGGGGTAAATGTAGGGGTCTGGTCTGACAGTAGATATAGTAGAGGGGTAAATGTAGGGGTCTGGTCTGACAGTAGATATAGTAGAGGGTAAATGTAGGGTCTGGTCTGACAGTAGATATAGTAGAGGGGTAAATGTAGGGGTCTGACAGTAGATATAGTAGAGGGGTAAATGTAGGGGTCTGGTCTGACAGTAGATATAGTAGAGGGGTAAATGTAGGGGTCTGACAGTAGATATAGTAGAGGGGTAAATGTAGGGGTCTGGTCTGACAGTAGATATAGTAGAGGGGTAAATGTAGGGGTCTGGTCTGACAGTAGATATAGTAGAGGGTAAATGTAGGGGTCTGGTCTGACAGTAGATATAGTAGAGGGTAAATGTAGGGGTCTGACAGTAGATATAGTAGAGGGGTAAATGTAGGGGTCTGGTCTGACAGTAGATATAGTAGAGGGTAAATGTAGGGGTCTGGTCTGACAGTAGATATAGTAGAGGGGTAAATGTAGGGGTCTGACAGTAGATATAGTAGAGGGGTAAATGTAGGGGTCTGGTCTGACAGTAGATATAGTAGAGGGGTAAATGTAGGGGTCTGGTCTGACAGTAGATATAGTAGAGGGGTAAATGTAGGGGTCTGACAGTAGATATAGTAGAGGGGTAAATGTAGGGGTTTGGTCTGACAGTAGATATAGTAGAGGGTAAATGTAGGGGTCTGACAGTAGATATAGTAGAGGGGTAAATGTAGGGGTCTGACAGTAGATATAGTAGAGGGGTAAATGTAGGGGTTTGGTCTGACAGTAGATATAGTAGAGGGTAAATGTAGGGGTCTGACAGTAGATATAGTAGAGGGTAAATGTAGGGGTCTGGTCTGACAGTAGATATAGTAGAGGGGTAAATGTAGGGGTCTGGTCTGACAGTAGATATAGTAGAGGGGTAAATGTAGGGGTCTGACAGTAGATATAGTAGAGGGTAAATGTAGGGGTTTGGTCTGACAGTAGATATAGTAGAGGGGTAAATGTAGGGGTCTGGTCTGACAGTAGATATAGTAGAGGGTAAATGTAGGGGTCTGACAGTAGATATAGTAGAGGGTAAATGTAGGGGTCTGACAGTAGATATAGTAGAGGGGTAAATGTAGGGGTCTGGTCTGACAGTAGATATAGTAGAGGGGTAAATGTAGGGGTCTGACAGTAGATATAGTAGAGGGTAAATGTAGGGGTTTGGTCTGACAGTAGATATAGTAGAGGGGTAAATGTAGGGGTCTGACAGTAGATATAGTAGAGGGTAAATGTAGGGGTCTGACAGTAGATATAGTAGAGGGGTAAATGTAGGGGTTTGGTCTGACAGTAGATATAGTAGAGGGTAAATGTAGGGGTCTGACAGTAGATATAGTAGAGGGTAAATGTAGGGGTCTGGTCTGACAGTAGATATAGTAGAGGGGTAAATGTAGGGGTCTGGTCTGACAGTAGATATAGTAGAGGGGTAAATGTAGGGGTCTGACAGTAGATATAGTAGAGGGTAAATGTAGGGGTTGGTCTGACAGTAGATATAGTAGAGGGGTAAATGTAGGGGTCTGGTCTGACAGTAGATATAGTAGAGGGTAAATGTAGGGTGTCTGACAGTAGATATAGTAGAGGGTAAATGTAGGGGTCTGACAGTAGATATAGTAGAGGGGTAAATGTAGGGGTCTGGTCTGACAGTAGATATAGTAGAGGGGTAAATGTAGGGGTCTGACAGTAGATATAGTAGAGGGTAAATGTAGGGGTTGGTCTGACAGTAGATATAGTAGAGGGGTAAATGTAGGGGTCTGACAGTAGATATAGTAGAGGGGTAAATGTAGGGGTCTGACAGTAGATATAGTAGAGGGGTAAATGTAGGGGTCTGGTCTGACAGTAGATATAGTAGAGGGGTAAATGTAGGGGTCTGGTCTGACAGTAGATATAGTAGAGGGTAAATGTAGGGGTATGGTCTGACAGTAGATATAGTAGAGGGGTAAATGTAGGGGTCTGGACTGACAGTAGATATAGTAGAGGGTAAATGTAGGGGTCTGACAGTAGATATAGTAGAGGGTAAATGTAGGGGTCTGACAGTAGATATAGTAGAGGGGTAAATGTAGGGGTCTGGTCTGACAGTAGATATAGTAGAGGGGTAAATGTAGGGGTCTGACAGTAGATATAGTAGAGGGTAAATGTAGGGGTCTGGTCTGACAGTAGATATAGTAGAGGGTAAATGTAGGGGTCTGGTCTGACAGTAGATATAGTAGAGGGTAAATGTAGGGGTCTGGTCTGACAGTATATATAGTAGAGGGGTAAATGTAGGGGTCTGGTCTGACAGTAGATATAGTAGAGGGTAAATGTAGAGGTCTGGTCTGACAGTATATATAGTAGAGGGGTAAATGTAGGGGTCTGACAGTAGATATAGTAGAGGGGTAAATGTAGGGGTCTGGTCTGACAGTAGATATAGTAGAGGGGTAAATGTAGGGGTCTGACAGTAGATATAGTAGAGGGGTAAATGTAGGGGTCTGGTCTGACAGTAGATATAGTAGAGGGGTAAATGTAGGGGTCTGGTCTGACAGTAGATATAGTAGAGGGTAAATGTAGGGGTCTGGTCTGACAGTAGATATAGTAGAGGGTAAATGTAGGGGTCTGACAGTAGATATAGTAGAGGGGTAAATGTAGGGGTCTGGTCTGACAGTAGATATAGTAGAGGGTAAATGTAGGGGTTGGTCTGACAGTAGATATAGTAGAGGGGTAAATGTAGGGGTCTGGTCTGACAGTAGATATAGTAGAGGGTAAATGTAGGGGTCTGACAGTAGATATAGTAGAGGGTAAATGTAGGGGTCTGACAGTAGATATAGTAGAGGGGTAAATGTAGGGGTCTGGTCTGACAGTAGATATAGTAGAGGGGTAAATGTAGGGGTCTGACAGTAGATATAGTAGAGGGTAAATGTAGGGGTCTGGTCTGACAGTAGATATAGTAGAGGGTAAATGTAGGGGTCTGGTCTGACAGTAGATATAGTAGAGGGTAAATGTAGGGGTCTGGTCTGACAGTAGATATAGTAGAGGGGTAAATGTAGGGGTCTGGTCTGACAGTAGATATAGTAGAGGGTAAATGTAGGGTCTGGTCTGACAGTAGATATAGTAGAGGGGTAAATGTAGGGGTCTGACAGTAGATATAGTAGAGGGGTAAATGTAGGGGTCTGGTCTGACAGTAGATATAGTAGAGGGGTAAATGTAGGGGTCTGACAGTAGATATAGTAGAGGGGTAAATGTAGGGGTCTGGTCTGACAGTAGATATAGTAGAGGGGTAAATGTAGGGGTCTGGTCTGACAGTAGATATAGTAGAGGGTAAATGTAGGGGTCTGGTCTGACAGTAGATATAGTAGAGGGTAAATGTAGGGGTCTGACAGTAGATATAGTAGAGGGGTAAATGTAGGGGTCTGGTCTGACAGTAGATATAGTAGAGGGTAAATGTAGGGGTCTGGTCTGACAGTAGATATAGTAGAGGGGTAAATGTAGGGGTCTGACAGTAGATATAGTAGAGGGGTAAATGTAGGGGTCTGGTCTGACAGTAGATATAGTAGAGGGGTAAATGTAGGGGTCTGGTCTGACAGTAGATATAGTAGAGGGGTAAATGTAGGGGTCTGACAGTAGATATAGTAGAGGGGTAAATGTAGGGGTTTGGTCTGACAGTAGATATAGTAGAGGGTAAATGTAGGGGTCTGACAGTAGATATAGTAGAGGGGTAAATGTAGGGGTCTGACAGTAGATATAGTAGAGGGGTAAATGTAGGGGTTTGGTCTGACAGTAGATATAGTAGAGGGTAAATGTAGGGGTCTGACAGTAGATATAGTAGAGGGTAAATGTAGGGGTCTGGTCTGACAGTAGATATAGTAGAGGGGTAAATGTAGGGGTCTGGTCTGACAGTAGATATAGTAGAGGGGTAAATGTAGGGGTCTGACAGTAGATATAGTAGAGGGTAAATGTAGGGGTTTGGTCTGACAGTAGATATAGTAGAGGGGTAAATGTAGGGGTCTGGTCTGACAGTAGATATAGTAGAGGGTAAATGTAGGGGTCTGACAGTAGATATAGTAGAGGGTAAATGTAGGGGTCTGACAGTAGATATAGTAGAGGGGTAAATGTAGGGGTCTGGTCTGACAGTAGATATAGTAGAGGGGTAAATGTAGGGGTCTGACAGTAGATATAGTAGAGGGTAAATGTAGGGGTTTGGTCTGACAGTAGATATAGTAGAGGGGTAAATGTAGGGGTCTGACAGTAGATATAGTAGAGGGTAAATGTAGGGGTCTGACAGTAGATATAGTAGAGGGGTAAATGTAGGGGTTTGGTCTGACAGTAGATATAGTAGAGGGGTAAATGTAGGGGTCTGGTCTGACAGTAGATATAGTAGAGGGTAAATGTAGGGGTTTGGTCTGACAGTAGATATAGTAGAGGGGTAAATGTAGGGGTCTGGTCTGACAGTAGATATAGTAGAGGGTAAATGTAGGGGTCTGACAGTAGATATAGTAGAGGGTAAATGTAGGGGTCTGACAGTAGATATAGTAGAGGGGTAAATGTAGGGGTCTGGTCTGACAGTAGATATAGTAGAGGGGTAAATGTAGGGGTCTGACAGTAGATATAGTAGAGGGTAAATGTAGGGGTCTGGTCTGACAGTAGATATAGTAGAGGGTAAATGTAGGGGTCTGACAGTAGATATAGTAGAGGGGTAAATGTAGGGGTCTGACAGTAGATATAGTAGAGGGTAAATGTAGGGGTCTGACAGTAGATATAGTAGAGGGGTAAATGTAGGGGTCTGACAGTAGATATAGTAGAGGGGTAAATGTAGGGGTCTGGTCTGACAGTAGATATAGTAGAGGGGTAAATGTAGGGGTCTGGTCTGACAGTAGATATAGTAGAGGGGTAAATGTAGGGGTTTGGTCTGACAGTAGATATAGTAGAGGGTAAATGTAGGGGTCTGACAGTAGATATAGTAGAGGGTAAATGTAGGGGTCTGACAGTAGATATAGTAGAGGGTAAATGTAGGGGTCTGACAGTAGATATAGTAGAGGGGTAAATGTAGGGGTCTGACAGTAGATATAGTAGAGGGGTAAATGTAGGGGTCTGGTCTGACAGTAGATATAGTAGAGGGGTAAATGTAGGGGTCTGACAGTAGATATAGTAGAGGGTAAATGTAGGGGTCTGACAGTAGATATAGTAGAGGGTAAATGTAGGGGTCTGACAGTAGATATAGTAGAGGGGTAAATGTAGGGGTCTGGTCTGACAGTAGATATAGTAGAGGGGTAAATGTAGGGGTCTGACAGTAGATATAGTAGAGGGTAAATGTAGGGGTCTGACAGTAGATATAGTAGAGGGTAAATGTAGGGGTCTGACAGTAGATATAGTAGAGGGGTAAATGTAGGGGTCTGGTCTGACAGTAGATATAGTAGAGGGTAAATGTAGGGGTCTGACAGTAGATATAGTAGAGGGTAAATGTAGGGGTCTGACAGTAGATATAGTAGAGGGGTAAATGTAGGGGTCTGGTCTGACAGTAGATATAGTAGAGGGGTAAATGTAGGGGTCTGACAGTAGATATAGTAGAGGGGTAAATGTAGGGGTCTGGTCTGACAGTAGATATAGTAGAGGGTAAATGTAGGGGTCTGACAGTAGATATAGTAGAGGGGTAAATGTAGGGGTCTGGTCTGACAGTAGATATAGTAGAGGGGTAAATGTAGGGGTCTGGTCTGACAGTAGATATAGTAGAGGGGTAAATGTAGGGGTCTGGTCTGACAGTAGATATAGTAGAGGGTAAATGTAGGGGTTTGGTCTGACAGTAGATATAGTAGAGGGTAAATGTAGGGGTTTGGTCTGACAGTAGATATAGTAGAGGGTAAATGTAGGGGTCTGACAGTAGATATAGTAGAGGGGTAAATGTAGGGTGTCTGACAGTAGATATAGTAGAGGGGTAAATGTAGGGGTCTGGTCTGACAGTAGATATAGTAGAGGGGTAAATGTAGGGGTCTGACAGTAGATATAGTAGAGGGTAAATGTAGGGGTCTGGTCTGACAGTAGATATAGTAGAGGGTAAATGTAGGGGTCTGGTCTGACAGTAGATATAGTAGAGGGTAAATGTAGGGGTCTGGTCTGACAGTAGATATAGTAGAGGGGTAAATGTAGGGGTCTGGTCTGACAGTAGATATAGTAGAGGGTAAATGTAGGGGTCTGGTCTGACAGTAGATATAGTAGAGGGGTAAATGTAGGGGTCTGACAGTAGATATAGTAGAGGGGTAAATGTAGGGGTCTGGTCTGACAGTAGATATAGTAGAGGGGTAAATGTAGGGGTCTGACAGTAGATATAGTAGAGGGGTAAATGTAGGGGTCTGGTCTGACAGTAGATATAGTAGAGGGGTAAATGTAGGGGTCTGGTCTGACAGTAGATATAGTAGAGGGTAAATGTAGGGGTCTGGTCTGACAGTAGATATAGTAGAGGGTAAATGTAGGGGTCTGACAGTAGATATAGTAGAGGGGTAAATGTAGGGGTCTGGTCTGACAGTAGATATAGTAGAGGGTAAATGTAGGGGTCTGGTCTGACAGTAGATATAGTAGAGGGTAAATGTAGGGGTCTGACAGTAGATATAGTAGAGGGGTAAATGTAGGGGTCTGGTCTGACAGTAGATATAGTAGAGGGGTAAATGTAGGGGTCTGGTCTGACAGTAGATATAGTAGAGGGGTAAATGTAGGGGTCTGACAGTAGATATAGTAGAGGGGTAAATGTAGGGGTTTGGTCTGACAGTAGATATAGTAGAGGGTAAATGTAGGGGTCTGACAGTAGATATAGTAGAGGGGTAAATGTAGGGGTCTGACAGTAGATATAGTAGAGGGGTAAATGTAGGGGTTTGGTCTGACAGTAGATATAGTAGAGGGTAAATGTAGGGGTCTGACAGTAGATATAGTAGAGGGTAAATGTAGGGGTCTGGTCTGACAGTAGATATAGTAGAGGGGTAAATGTAGGGGTCTGGTCTGACAGTAGATATAGTAGAGGGGTAAATGTAGGGGTCTGACAGTAGATATAGTAGAGGGTAAATGTAGGGGTTTGGTCTGACAGTAGATATAGTAGAGGGGTAAATGTAGGGGTCTGGTCTGACAGTAGATATAGTAGAGGGTAAATGTAGGGGTCTGACAGTAGATATAGTAGAGGGTAAATGTAGGGGTCTGACAGTAGATATAGTAGAGGGGTAAATGTAGGGGTCTGGTCTGACAGTAGATATAGTAGAGGGGTAAATGTAGGGGTCTGACAGTAGATATAGTAGAGGGTAAATGTAGGGGTTTGGTCTGACAGTAGATATAGTAGAGGGGTAAATGTAGGGGTCTGACAGTAGATATAGTAGAGGGTAAATGTAGGGGTCTGACAGTAGATATAGTAGAGGGTAAATGTAGGGGTTGGTCTGACAGTAGATATAGTAGAGGGGTAAATGTAGGGGTCTGGTCTGACAGTAGATATAGTAGAGGGTAAATGTAGGGGTCTGGTCTGACAGTAGATATAGTAGAGGGGTAAATGTAGGGGTCTGGTCTGACAGTAGATATAGTAGAGGGTAAATGTAGGGGTCTGACAGTAGATATAGTAGAGGGTAAATGTAGGGGTCTGACAGTAGATATAGTAGAGGGGTAAATGTAGGGGTCTGGTCTGACAGTAGATATAGTAGAGGGGTAAATGTAGGGGTCTGACAGTAGATATAGTAGAGGGTAAATGTAGGGGTCTGGTCTGACAGTAGATATAGTAGAGGGTAAATGTAGGGGTCTGACAGTAGATATAGTAGAGGGGTAAATGTAGGGGTCTGACAGTAGATATAGTAGAGGGTAAATGTAGGGGTCTGACAGTAGATATAGTAGAGGGGTAAATGTAGGGGGTCTGACAGTAGATATAGTAGAGGGTAAATGTAGGGGTCTGGTCTGACAGTAGATATAGTAGAGGGGTAAATGTAGGGGTCTGGTCTGACAGTAGATATAGTAGAGGGGTAAATGTAGGGGTTGGTCTGACAGTAGATATAGTAGAGGGTAAATGTAGGGGTCTGACAGTAGATATAGTAGAGGGTAAATGTAGGGGTCTGACAGTAGATATAGTAGAGGGTAAATGTAGGGGTCTGACAGTAGATATAGTAGAGGGGTAAATGTAGGGGTCTGACAGTAGATATAGTAGAGGGGTAAATGTAGGGGTCTGGTCTGACAGTAGATATAGTAGAGGGGTAAATGTAGGGGTCTGACAGTAGATATAGTAGAGGGTAAATGTAGGGGTCTGACAGTAGATATAGTAGAGGGTAAATGTAGGGGTCTGACAGTAGATATAGTAGAGGGGTAAATGTAGGGGTCTGGTCTGACAGTAGATATAGTAGAGGGGTAAATGTAGGGGTCTGACAGTAGATATAGTAGAGGGTAAATGTAGGGGTCTGACAGTAGATATAGTAGAGGGTAAATGTAGGGGTCTGACAGTAGATATAGTAGAGGGGTAAATGTAGGGGTCTGGTCTGACAGTAGATATAGTAGAGGGTAAATGTAGGGGTCTGACAGTAGATATAGTAGAGGGTAAATGTAGGGGTCTGACAGTAGATATAGTAGAGGGTAAATGTAGGGGTCTGGTCTGACAGTAGATATAGTAGAGGGGTAAATGTAGGGGTCTGACAGTAGATATAGTAGAGGGGTAAATGTAGGGGTCTGGTCTGACAGTAGATATAGTAGAGGGTAAATGTAGGGGTCTGACAGTAGATATAGTAGAGGGGTAAATGTAGGGGTCTGGTCTGACAGTAGATATAGTAGAGGGGTAAATGTAGGGGTCTGGTCTGACAGTAGATATAGTAGAGGGGTAAATGTAGGGGTCTGGTCTGACAGTAGATATAGTAGAGGGTAAATGTAGGGGTTTGGTCTGACAGTAGATATAGTAGAGGGTAAATGTAGGGGTTTGGTCTGACAGTAGATATAGTAGAGGGTAAATGTATTGGTCTGACAGTAGATATAGTAGAGGGGTAAATGTAGGGGTCTGTTCTGACAGTAGATATAGTAGAGGGTAAATGTAGGGGTCTGGTCTGACAGTAGATATAGTAGAGGGGTAAATGTAGGGGTCTGGTCTGACAGTAGATATAGTAGAGGGTAAATGTAGGGGTTTGGTCTGACAGTAGATATAGTAGAGGGTAAATGTAGGGGTTTGGTCTGACAGTAGATATAGTAGAGGGTAAATGTAGGGGTCTGACAGTAGATATAGTAGAGGGGTAAATGTAGGGGTCTGTTCTGACAGTAGATATAGTAGAGGGTAAATGTAGGGGTCTGGTCTGACAGTAGATATAGTAGAGGGTAAATGTAGGGGTCTGGTCTGACAGTAGATATAGCAGAGGGGTAAATGTAGGGGTCTGACAGTAGATATAGCAGAGGGTAAATGTAGGGGTCTGACAGTAGATATAGTAGAGGGGTAAATGTAGGGGTCTGGTCTGACAGTAGATATAGTAGAGGGTAAATGTAGGGGTCTGGTCTGACAGTAGATATAGTAGAGGGGTAAATGTAGGGGTCTGACAGTAGATATAGTAGAGGGTAAATGTAGGGGTCTGGTCTGACAGTAGATATAGTAGAGGGTAAATGTAGGGGTCTGGTCTGACAGTAGATATAGTAGAGGGGTAAATGTAGGGGTCTGGTCTGACAGTAGATATAGTAGAGGGTAAATGTAGGGGTCTGGTCTGACAGTAGATATAGTAGAGGGTAAATGTAGGGGTCTGGTCTGACAGTAGATATAGTAGAGGGGTAAATGTAGGGGTCTGGTCTGACAGTAGATATAGTAGAGGGGTAAATGTAGGGGTCTGACAGTAGATATAGTAGAGGGTAAATGTAGGGGTCTGACAGTAGATATAGTAGAGGGGTAAATGTAGGGGTCTGACAGTAGATATAGTAGAGGGGTAAATGTAGGGGTCTGACAGTAGATATAGTAGAGGGTAAATGTAGGGGTCTGACAGTAGATATAGTAGAGGGTAAATGTAGGGGTCTGGTCTGACAGTAGATATAGCAGAGGGGTAAATGTAGGGGTCTGACAGTAGATATAGTAGAGGGTAAATGTAGGGGTTTGGTCTGACAGTAGATATAGTAGAGGGTAAATGTAGGGGTCTGACAGTAGATATAGTAGAGGGTAAATGTAGGGGTCTGGTCTGACAGTAGATATAGTAGAGGGGTAAATGTAGGGGTCTGACAGTAGATATAGTAGAGGGGTAAATGTAGGGGTCTGGTCTGACAGTAGATATAGTAGAGGGTAAATGTAGGGGTCTGACAGTAGATATAGTAGAGGGGTAAATGTAGGGGTCTGGTCTGACAGTAGATATAGTAGAGGGTAAATGTAGGGGTCTGACAGTAGATATAGTAGAGGGTAAATGTAGGGGTCTGACAGTAGATATAGTAGAGGGGTAAATGTAGGGGTCTGGTCTGACAGTAGATATAGTAGAGGGGTAAATGTAGGGGTCTGACAGTAGATATAGTAGAGGGTAAATGTAGGGGTTTGGTCTGACAGTAGATATAGTAGAGGGGTAAATGTAGGGGTCTGACAGTAGATATAGTAGAGGGTAAATGTAGGGGTCTGACAGTAGATATAGTAGAGGGGTAAATGTAGGGGTTTGGTCTGACAGTAGATATAGTAGAGGGGTAAATGTAGGGGTCTGGTCTGACAGTAGATATAGTAGAGGGTAAATGTAGGGGTTTGGTCTGACAGTAGATATAGTAGAGGGGTAAATGTAGGGGTCTGGTCTGACAGTAGATATAGTAGAGGGTAAATGTAGGGGTCTGACAGTAGATATAGTAGAGGGTAAATGTAGGGGTCTGACAGTAGATATAGTAGAGGGGTAAATGTAGGGGTCTGGTCTGACAGTAGATATAGTAGAGGGGTAAATGTAGGGGTCTGACAGTAGATATAGTAGAGGGTAAATGTAGGGGTCTGGTCTGACAGTAGATATAGTAGAGGGTAAATGTAGGGGTCTGACAGTAGATATAGTAGAGGGTAAATGTAGGGGTCTGGTCTGACAGTAGATATAGTAGAGGGTAAATGTAGGGGTCTGGTCTGACAGTAGATATAGTAGAGGGGTAAATGTAGGGGTCTGGTCTGACAGTAGATATAGTAGAGGGTAAATGTAGGGTCTGGTCTGACAGTAGATATAGTAGAGGGGTAAATGTAGGGGTCTGACAGTAGATATAGTAGAGGGGTAAATGTAGGGGTCTGGTCTGACAGTAGATATAGTAGAGGGGTAAATGTAGGGGTCTGACAGTAGATATAGTAGAGGGGTAAATGTAGGGGTCTGGTCTGACAGTAGATATAGTAGAGGGGTAAATGTAGGGGTCTGGTCTGACAGTAGATATAGTAGAGGGTAAATGTAGGGGTCTGGTCTGACAGTAGATATAGTAGAGGGTAAATGTAGGGGTCTGACAGTAGATATAGTAGAGGGGTAAATGTAGGGGTCTGGTCTGACAGTAGATATAGTAGAGGGTAAATGTAGGGGTCTGGTCTGACAGTAGATATAGTAGAGGGGTAAATGTAGGGGTCTGACAGTAGATATAGTAGAGGGGTAAATGTAGGGGTCTGGTCTGACAGTAGATATAGTAGAGGGGTAAATGTAGGGGTCTGGTCTGACAGTAGATATAGTAGAGGGGTAAATGTAGGGGTCTGACAGTAGATATAGTAGAGGGGTAAATGTAGGGGTTTGGTCTGACAGTAGATATAGTAGAGGGTAAATGTAGGGGTCTGACAGTAGATATAGTAGAGGGGTAAATGTAGGGGTCTGACAGTAGATATAGTAGAGGGGTAAATGTAGGGGTTGGTCTGACAGTAGATATAGTAGAGGGGTAAATGTAGGGGTCTGACAGTAGATATAGTAGAGGGTAAATGTAGGGGTCTGGTCTGACAGTAGATATAGTAGAGGGGTAAATGTAGGGGTCTGGTCTGACAGTAGATATAGTAGAGGGGTAAATGTAGGGGTCTGACAGTAGATATAGTAGAGGGTAAATGTAGGGGTTTGGTCTGACAGTAGATATAGTAGAGGGGTAAATGTAGGGGTCTGGTCTGACAGTAGATATAGTAGAGGGTAAATGTAGGGGTCTGGTCTGACAGTAGATATAGTAGAGGGTAAATGTAGGGGTCTGACAGTAGATATAGTAGAGGGTAAATGTAGGGGTCTGACAGTAGATATAGTAGAGGGGTAAATGTTGGGGTCTGGTCTGACAGTAGATATAGTAGAGGGGTAAATGTAGGGGTCTGACAGTAGATATAGTAGAGGGTAAATGTAGGGGTTTGGTCTGACAGTAGATATAGTAGAGGGGTAAATGTAGGGGTCTGACAGTAGATATAGTAGAGGGTAAATGTAGGGGTCTGACAGTAGATATAGTAGAGGGGTAAATGTAGGGGTTTGGTCTGACAGTAGATATAGTAGAGGGGTAAATGTAGGGGTCTGGTCTGACAGTAGATATAGTAGAGGGGTAAATGTAGGGGTCTGACAGTAGATATAGTAGAGGGTAAATGTAGGGGTCTGGTCTGACAGTAGATATAGTAGAGGGGTAAATGTAGGGGTCTGGTCTGACAGTAGATATAGTAGAGGGGTAAATGTAGGGGTTTGGTCTGACAGTAGATATAGTAGAGGGTAAATGTAGGGGTCTGACAGTAGATATAGTAGAGGGTAAATGTAGGGGGTCTGACAGTAGATATAGTAGAGGGTAAATGTAGGGGTCTGACAGTAGATATAGTAGAGGGGTAAATGTAGGGGTCTGACAGTAGATATAGTAGAGGGGTAAATGTAGGGGTCTGGTCTGACAGTAGATATAGTAGAGGGGTAAATGTAGGGGTCTGACAGTAGATATAGTAGAGGGTAAATGTAGGGGTCTGACAGTAGATATAGTAGAGGGTAAATGTAGGGGTCTGACAGTAGATATAGTAGAGGGGTAAATGTAGGGGTCTGGTCTGACAGTAGATATAGTAGAGGGGTAAATGTAGGGGTCTGATAGTAGATATAGTAGAGGGTAAATGTAGGGGTCTGACAGTAGATATAGTAGAGGGTAAATGTAGGGGTCTGACAGTAGATATAGTAGAGGGGTAAATGTAGGGGTCTGGTCTGACAGTAGATATAGTAGAGGGTAAATGTAGGGGTCTGACAGTAGATATAGTAGAGGGTAAATGTAGGGGTCTGACAGTAGATATAGTAGAGGGGTAAATGTAGGGGTCTGGTCTGACAGTAGATATAGTAGAGGGGTAAATGTAGGGGTCTGACAGTAGATATAGTAGAGGGGTAAATGTAGGGGTCTGGTCTGACAGTAGATATAGTAGAGGGTAAATGTAGGGGTCTGACAGTAGATATAGTAGAGGGGTAAATGTAGGGGTCTGGTCTGACAGTAGATATAGTAGAGGGGTAAATGTAGGGGTCTGGTCTGACAGTAGATATAGTAGAGGGGTAAATGTAGGGGTCTGGTCTGACAGTAGATATAGTAGAGGGTAAATGTAGGGGTTGGTCTGACAGTAGATATAGTAGAGGGTAAATGTAGGGGTTTGGTCTGACAGTAGATATAGTAGAGGGTAAATGTATTGGTCTGACAGTAGATATAGTAGAGGGGTAAATGTAGGGGTCTGTTCTGACAGTAGATATAGTAGAGGGTAAATGTAGGGGTCTGGTCTGACAGTAGATATAGTAGAGGGGTAAATGTAGGGGTCTGGTCTGACAGTAGATATAGTAGAGGGTAAATGTAGGGGTTTGGTCTGACAGTAGATATAGTAGAGGGTAAATGTAGGGGTTTGGTCTGACAGTAGATATAGTAGAGGGTAAATGTAGGGGTCTGACAGTAGATATAGTAGAGGGGTAAATGTAGGGGTCTGTTCTGACAGTAGATATAGTAGAGGGTAAATGTAGGGGTCTGGTCTGACAGTAGATATAGTAGAGGGTAAATGTAGTGGTCTGGTCTGACAGTAGATATAGCAGAGGGGTAAATGTAGGGGTCTGACAGTAGATATAGCAGAGGGTAAATGTAGGGGTCTGACAGTAGATATAGTAGAGGGGTAAATGTAGGGGTCTGGTCTGACAGTAGATATAGTAGAGGGTAAATGTAGGGGTCTGGTCTGACAGTAGATATAGTAGAGGGGTAAATGTAGGGGTCTGACAGTAGATATAGTAGAGGGTAAATGTAGGGGTCTGGTCTGACAGTAGATATAGTAGAGGGTAAATGTAGGGGTCTGGTCTGACAGTAGATATAGTAGAGGGGTAAATGTAGGGGTCTGGTCTGACAGTAGATATAGTAGAGGGTAAATGTAGGGGTCTGGTCTGACAGTAGATATAGTAGAGGGTAAATGTAGGGGTCTGGTCTGACAGTAGATATAGTAGAGGGGTAAATGTAGGGGTCTGACAGTAGATATAGTAGAGGGTAAATGTAGGGGTCTGACAGTAGATATAGTAGAGGGTAAATGTAGGGGTCTGACAGTAGATATAGTAGAGGGGTAAATGTAGGGGTCTGACAGTAGATATAGTAGAGGGGTAAATGTAGGGGTCTGGTCTGACAGTAGATATAGTAGAGGGGTAAATGTAGGGGTCTGACAGTAGATATAGTAGAGGGTAAATGTAGGGGTCTGACAGTAGATATAGTAGAGGGTAAATGTAGGGGTCTGACAGTAGATATAGTAGAGGGGTAAATGTAGGGGTCTGGTCTGACAGTAGATATAGTAGAGGGGTAAATGTAGGGGTCTGACAGTAGATATAGTAGAGGGTAAATGTAGGGGTCTGACAGTAGATATAGTAGAGGGTAAATGTAGGGGTCTGACAGTAGATATAGTAGAGGGGTAAATGTAGGGGTCTGGTCTGACAGTAGATATAGTAGAGGGTAAATGTAGGGGTCTGACAGTAGATATAGTAGAGGGTAAATGTAGGGGTCTGACAGTAGATATAGTAGAGGGGTAAATGTAGGGGTCTGGTCTGACAGTAGATATAGTAGAGGGGTAAATGTAGGGGTCTGACAGTAGATATAGTAGAGGGGTAAATGTAGGGGTCTGGTCTGACAGTAGATATAGTAGAGGGTAAATGTAGGGGTCTGACAGTAGATATAGTAGAGGGGTAAATGTAGGGGTCTGGTCTGACAGTAGATATAGTAGAGGGGTAAATGTAGGGGTCTGGTCTGACAGTAGATATAGTAGAGGGGTAAATGTAGGGGTCTGGTCTGACAGTAGATATAGTAGAGGGTAAATGTAGGGGTCTGGTCTGACAGTAGATATAGTAGAGGGTAAATGTAGGGGTCTGGTCTGACAGTAGATATAGTAGAGGGTAAATGTAGGGGTCTGACAGTAGATATAGTAGAGGGGTAAATGTAGGGGTCTGGTCTGACAGTAGATATAGTAGAGGGTAAATGTAGGGGTCTGGTCTGACAGTAGATATAGTAGAGGGGTAAATGTAGGGGTCTGGTCTGACAGTAGATATAGTAGAGGGTAAATGTAGGGGTTGGTCTGACAGTAGATATAGTAGAGGGTAAATGTAGGGGTTGGTCTGACAGTAGATATAGTAGAGGGTAAATGTAGGGGTCTGACAGTAGATATAGTAGAGGGGTAAATGTAGGGGTCTGGTCTGACAGTAGATATAGTAGAGGGTAAATGTAGGGGTCTGGTCTGACAGTAGATATAGTAGAGGGTAAATGTAGGGGTCTGGTCTGACAGTAGATATAGTAGAGGGGTAAATGTAGGGGGTCTGACAGTAGATATAGTAGAGGGTAAATGTAGGGGTCTGACAGTAGATATAGTAGAGGGGTAAATGTAGGGGTCTGGTCTGACAGTAGATATAGTAGAGGGTAAATGTAGGGGTCTGGTCTGACAGTAGATATAGTAGAGGGGTAAATGTAGGGGTCTGACAGTAGATATAGTAGAGGGTAAATGTAGGGGTCTGGTCTGACAGTAGATATAGTAGAGGGTAAATGTAGGGGTCTGGTCTGACAGTAGATATAGTAGAGGGGTAAATGTAGGGGTCTGGTCTGACAGTAGATATAGTAGAGGGTAAATGTAGGGGTCTGGTCTGACAGTAGATATAGTAGAGGGTAAATGTAGGGGTCTGGTCTGACAGTAGATATAGTAGAGGGGTAAATGTAGGGGTCTGGTCTGACAGTAGATATAGTAGAGGGGTAAATGTAGGGGTCTGACAGTAGATATAGTAGAGGGTAAATGTAGGGGTCTGACAGTAGATATAGTAGAGGGGTAAATGTAGGGGTCTGACAGTAGATATAGTAGAGGGGTAAATGTAGGGGTCTGACAGTAGATATAGTAGAGGGTAAATGTAGGGGTCTGACAGTAGATATAGTAGAGGGTAAATGTAGGGGTCTGGTCTGACAGTAGATATAGTAGAGGGGTAAATGTAGGGGTCTGACAGTAGATATAGTAGAGGGTAAATGTAGGGGTTGGTCTGACAGTAGATATAGTAGAGGGTAAATGTAGGGGTCTGACAGTAGATATAGTAGAGGGTAAATGTAGGGGTCTGGTCTGACAGTAGATATAGTAGAGGGGTAAATGTAGGGGTCTGACAGTAGATATAGTAGAGGGGTAAATGTAGGGGTCTGGTCTGACAGTAGATATAGTAGAGGGTAAATGTAGGGGTCTGACAGTAGATATAGTAGAGGGGTAAATGTAGGGGTCTGGTCTGACAGTAGATATAGTAGAGGGTAAATGTAGGGGTCTGACAGTAGATATAGTAGAGGGTAAATGTAGGGGTCTGACAGTAGATATAGTAGAGGGGTAAATGTAGGGGTCTGGTCTGACAGTAGATATAGTAGAGGGGTAAATGTAGGGGTCTGACAGTAGATATAGTAGAGGGTAAATGTAGGGGTCTGGTCTGACAGTAGATATAGTAGAGGGGTAAATGTAGGGGTCTGGTCTGACAGTAGATATAGTAGAGGGTAAATGTAGGGGTTTGGTCTGACAGTAGATATAGTAGAGGGTAAATGTAGGGGTTTGGTCTGACAGTAGATATAGTAGAGGGTAAATGTATTGGTCTGACAGTAGATATAGTAGAGGGGTAAATGTAGGGGTCTGTTCTGACAGTAGATATAGTAGAGGGTAAATGTAGGGGTCTGGTCTGACAGTAGATATAGTAGAGGGGTAAATGTAGGGGTCTGGTCTGACAGTAGATATAGTAGAGGGTAAATGTAGGGGTTGGTCTGACAGTAGATATAGTAGAGGGTAAATGTAGGGGTCTGGTCTGACAGTAGATATAGTAGAGGGTAAATGTAGGGGTCTGACAGTAGATATAGTAGAGGGGTAAATGTAGGGGTCTGGTCTGACAGTAGATATAGTAGAGGGTAAATGTAGGGGTCTGGTCTGACAGTAGATATAGTAGAGGGTAAATGTAGGGGTCTGGTCTGACAGTAGATATAGTAGAGGGGTAAATGTAGGGGTCTGACAGTAGATATAGTAGAGGGTAAATGTAGGGGTCTGACAGTAGATATAGTAGAGGGGTAAATGTAGGGGTCTGGTCTGACAGTAGATATAGTAGAGGGTAAATGTAGGGGTCTGGTCTGACAGTAGATATAGTAGAGGGGTAAATGTAGGGGTCTGACAGTAGATATAGTAGAGGGTAAATGTAGGGGTCTGGTCTGACAGTAGATATAGTAGAGGGTAAATGTAGGGGTCTGGTCTGACAGTAGATATAGTAGAGGGGTAAATGTAGGGGTCTGGTCTGACAGTAGATATAGTAGAGGGTAAATGTAGGGGTCTGGTCTGACAGTAGATATAGTAGAGGGTAAATGTAGGGGTCTGGTCTGACAGTAGATATAGTAGAGGGGTAAATGTAGGGGTCTGGTCTGACAGTAGATATAGTAGAGGGGTAAATGTAGGGGTCTGACAGTAGATATAGTAGAGGGTAAATGTAGGGGTCTGACAGTAGATATAGTAGAGGGGTAAATGTAGGGGTCTGACAGTAGATATAGTAGAGGGGTAAATGTAGGGGTCTGACAGTAGATATAGTAGAGGGTAAATGTAGGGGTCTGACAGTAGATATAGTAGAGGGTAAATGTAGGGGTCTGGTCTGACAGTAGATATAGCAGAGGGGTAAATGTAGGGGTCTGACAGTAGATATAGTAGAGGGTAAATGTAGGGGTTTGGTCTGACAGTAGATATAGTAGAGGGTAAATGTAGGGGTCTGACAGTAGATATAGTAGAGGGTAAATGTAGGGGTCTGGTCTGACAGTAGATATAGTAGAGGGGTAAATGTAGGGGTCTGACAGTAGATATAGTAGAGGGGTAAATGTAGGGGTCTGGTCTGACAGTAGATATAGTAGAGGGTAAATGTAGGGGTCTGACAGTAGATATAGTAGAGGGGTAAATGTAGGGGTCTGGTCTGACAGTAGATATAGTAGAGGGTAAATGTAGGGGTCTGACAGTAGATATAGTAGAGGGTAAATGTAGGGGTCTGACAGTAGATATAGTAGAGGGGTAAATGTAGGGGTCTGGTCTGACAGTAGATATAGTAGAGGGGTAAATGTAGGGGTCTGACAGTAGATATAGTAGAGGGTAAATGTAGGGGTCTGGTCTGACAGTAGATATAGTAGAGGGGTAAATGTAGGGGTCTGACAGTAGATATAGTAGAGGGTAAATGTAGGGGTCTGACAGTAGATATAGTAGAGGGGTAAATGTAGGGGTTGGTCTGACAGTAGATATAGTAGAGGGGTAAATGTAGGGGTCTGGTCTGACAGTAGATATAGTAGAGGGTAAATGTAGGGGTTTGGTCTGACAGTAGATATAGTAGAGGGGTAAATGTAGGGGTCTGGTCTGACAGTAGATATAGTAGAGGGTAAATGTAGGGGTCTGACAGTAGATATAGTAGAGGGTAAATGTAGGGGTCTGACAGTAGATATAGTAGAGGGGTAAATGTAGGGGTCTGGTCTGACAGTAGATATAGTAGAGGGGTAAATGTAGGGGTCTGACAGTAGATATAGTAGAGGGTAAATGTAGGGGTCTGGTCTGACAGTAGATATAGTAGAGGGTAAATGTAGGGGTCTGACAGTAGATATAGTAGAGGGTAAATGTAGGGGTCTGGTCTGACAGTAGATATAGTAGAGGGTAAATGTAGGGGTCTGGTCTGACAGTATATATAGTAGAGGGGTAAATGTAGGGGTCTGGTCTGACAGTAGATATAGTAGAGGGTAAATGTAGAGGTCTGGTCTGACAGTATATATAGTAGAGGGGTAAATGTAGGGGTCTGACAGTAGATATAGTAGAGGGGTAAATGTAGGGGTCTGGTCTGACAGTAGATATAGTAGAGGGGTAAATGTAGGGGTCTGACAGTAGATATAGTAGAGGGGTAAATGTAGGGGTCTGGTCTGACAGTAGATATAGTAGAGGGGTAAATGTAGGGGTCTGGTCTGACAGTAGATATAGTAGAGGGTAAATGTAGGGGTCTGGTCTGACAGTAGATATAGTAGAGGGTAAATGTAGGGGTCTGACAGTAGATATAGTAGAGGGGTAAATGTAGGGGTCTGGTCTGACAGTAGATATAGTAGAGGGTAAATGTAGGGGTCTGGTCTGACAGTAGATATAGTAGAGGGGTAAATGTAGGGGTCTGACAGTAGATATAGTAGAGGGGTAAATGTAGGGGTCTGGTCTGACAGTAGATATAGTAGAGGGGTAAATGTAGGGGTCTGGTCTGACAGTAGATATAGTAGAGGGGTAAATGTAGGGGTCTGACAGTAGATATAGTAGAGGGGTAAATGTAGGGGTTTGGTCTGACAGTAGATATAGTAGAGGGTAAATGTAGGGGTCTGACAGTAGATATAGTAGAGGGGTAAATGTAGGGGTCTGACAGTAGATATAGTAGAGGGGTAAATGTAGGGGTTTGGTCTGACAGTAGATATAGTAGAGGGGTAAATGTAGGGGTCTGACAGTAGATATAGTAGAGGGTAAATGTAGGGGTCTGGTCTGACAGTAGATATAGTAGAGGGGTAAATGTAGGGGTCTGGTCTGACAGTAGATATAGTAGAGGGGTAAATGTAGGGGTCTGACAGTAGATATAGTAGAGGGTAAATGTAGGGGTTTGGTCTGACAGTAGATATAGTAGAGGGGTAAATGTAGGGGTCTGGTCTGACAGTAGATATAGTAGAGGGTAAATGTAGGGGTCTGGTCTGACAGTAGATATAGTAGAGGGTAAATGTAGGGGTCTGACAGTAGATATAGTAGAGGGTAAATGTAGGGGTCTGACAGTAGATATAGTAGAGGGGTAAATGTAGGGGTCTGGTCTGACAGTAGATATAGTAGAGGGGTAAATGTAGGGGTCTGACAGTAGATATAGTAGAGGGTAAATGTAGGGGTTTGGTCTGACAGTAGATATAGTAGAGGGGTAAATGTAGGGGTCTGACAGTAGATATAGTAGAGGGTAAATGTAGGGGTCTGACAGTAGATATAGTAGAGGGGTAAATGTAGGGGTTTGGTCTGACAGTAGATATAGTAGAGGGGTAAATGTAGGGGTCTGGTCTGACAGTAGATATAGTAGAGGGTAAATGTAGGGGTTGGTCTGACAGTAGATATAGTAGAGGGGTAAATGTAGGGGTCTGGTCTGACAGTAGATATAGTAGAGGGTAAATGTAGGGGTCTGACAGTAGATATAGTAGAGGGTAAATGTAGGGGTCTGACAGTAGATATAGTAGAGGGGTAAATGTAGGGGTCTGGTCTGACAGTAGATATAGTAGAGGGGTAAATGTAGGGGTCTGACAGTAGATATAGTAGAGGGTAAATGTAGGGGTCTGGTCTGACAGTAGATATAGTAGAGGGTAAATGTAGGGGTCTGACAGTAGATATAGTAGAGGGGTAAATGTAGGGGTCTGACAGTAGATATAGTAGAAGGGTAAATGTAGGGGTCTGACAGTAGATATAGTAGAGGGGTAAATGTAGGGGTCTGACAGTAGATATAGTAGAGGGTAAATGTAGGGGTCTGGTCTGACAGTAGATATAGTAGAGGGGTAAATGTAGGGGTCTGGTCTGACAGTAGATATAGTAGAGGGGTAAATGTAGGGGTCTGGTCTGACAGTAGATATAGTAGAGGGTAAATGTAGGGGTCTGACAGTAGATATAGTAGAGGGTAAATGTAGGGGTCTGACAGTAGATATAGTAGAGGGTAAATGTAGGGGTCTGACAGTAGATATAGTAGAGGGGTAAATGTAGGGGTCTGACAGTAGATATAGTAGAGGGGTAAATGTAGGGGTCTGGTCTGACAGTAGATATAGTAGAGGGGTAAATGTAGGGGTCTGACAGTAGATATAGTAGAGGGTAAATGTAGGGGTCTGACAGTAGATATAGTAGAGGGTAAATGTAGGGGTCTGACAGTAGATATAGTAGAGGGGTAAATGTAGGGGTCTGGTCTGACAGTAGATATAGTAGAGGGGTAAATGTAGGGGTCTGACAGTAGATATAGTAGAGGGTAAATGTAGGGGTCTGACAGTAGATATAGTAGAGGGTAAATGTAGGGGTCTGACAGTAGATATAGTAGAGGGGTAAATGTAGGGGTCTGGTCTGACACTAGATATAGTAGAGGGTAAATGTAGGGGTCTGACAGTAGATATAGTAGAGGGTAAATGTAGGGGTCTGGTCTGACAGTAGATATAGTAGAGGGTAAATGTAGGGGTCTGACAGTAGATATAGTAGAGGGGTAAATGTAGGGGTCTGGTCTGACAGTAGATATAGTAGAGGGGTAAATGTAGGGGTCTGGTCTGACAGTAGATATAGTAGAGGGGTAAATGTAGGGGTCTGGTCTGACAGTAGATATAGTAGAGGGTAAATGTAGGGGTTGGTCTGACAGTAGATATAGTAGAGGGTAAATGTAGGGGTCTGGTCTGACAGTAGATATAGTAGAGGGTAAATGTAGGGGTCTGACAGTAGATATAGTAGAGGGGTAAATGTAGGGGTCTGGTCTGACAGTAGATATAGTAGAGGGTAAATGTAGGGGTCTGGTCTGACAGTAGATATAGTAGAGGGTAAATGTAGGGGTCTGGTCTGACAGTAGATATAGTAGAGGGGTAAATGTAGGGGTCTGACAGTAGATATAGTAGAGGGTAAATGTAGGGGTCTGACAGTAGATATAGTAGAGGGGTAAATGTAGGGGTCTGGTCTGACAGTAGATATAGTAGAGGGTAAATGTAGGGGTCTGGTCTGACAGTAGATATAGTAGAGGGGTAAATGTAGGGGTCTGACAGTAGATATAGTAGAGGGTAAATGTAGGGGTCTGGTCTGACAGTAGATATAGTAGAGGGTAAATGTAGGGGTCTGGTCTGACAGTAGATATAGTAGAGGGGTAAATGTAGGGGTCTGGTCTGACAGTAGATATAGTAGAGGGTAAATGTAGGGGTCTGGTCTGACAGTAGATATAGTAGAGGGTAAATGTAGGGGTCTGGTCTGACAGTAGATATAGTAGAGGGGTAAATGTAGGGGTCTGGTCTGACAGTAGATATAGTAGAGGGGTAAATGTAGGGGTCTGACAGTAGATATAGTAGAGGGTAAATGTAGGGGTCTGACAGTAGATATAGTAGAGGGGTAAATGTAGGGGTCTGACAGTAGATATAGTAGAGGGGTAAATGTAGGGGTCTGACAGTAGATATAGTAGAGGGTAAATGTAGGGGTCTGACAGTAGATATAGTAGAGGGTAAATGTAGGGGTCTGGTCTGACAGTAGATATAGCAGAGGGGTAAATGTAGGGGTCTGACAGTAGATATAGTAGAGGGTAAATGTAGGGGTTTGGTCTGACAGTAGATATAGTAGAGGGTAAATGTAGGGGTCTGACAGTAGATATAGTAGAGGGTAAATGTAGGGGTCTGGTCTGACAGTAGATATAGTAGAGGGGTAAATGTAGGGGTCTGACAGTAGATATAGTAGAGGGGTAATTGTAGGGGTCTGGTCTGACAGTAGATATAGTAGAGGGTAAATGTAGGGGTCTGACAGTAGATATAGTAGAGGGGTCATTGTAGGGGTCTGGTCTGACAGTAGATATAGTAGAGGGTAAATGTAGGGGTCTGACAGTAGATATAGTAGAGGGTAAATGTAGGGGTCTGGTCTGACAGTAGATATAGTAGAGGGTAAATGTAGGGGTCTGACAGTAGATATAGTAGAGGGGTAAATGTAGGGGTCTGGTCTGACAGTAGATATAGTAGAGGGTAAATGTAGGGGTCTGACAGTAGATATAGTAGAGGGTAAATGTAGGGGTCTGGTCTGACAGTGGATATAGTAGAGGGTAAATGTAGGTGTTTGGTCTGACAGTAGATATAGTAGAGGGGTAAATGTAGGGGTCTGGTCTGACAGTAGATATAGCAGAGGGGTAAATGTAGGGGTCTGGTCTGACAGTAGATATAGTAGAGGGTAAATGTAGGGGTCTGACAGTAGATATAGTAGAGGGGTAAATGTAGGGGTCTGACAGTAGATATAGTAGAGGGTAAATGTAGGGGTCTGACAGTAGATATAGTAGAGGGGTAAATGTAGGGGTCTGGTCTGACAGTAGATATAGTAGAGGGGTAAATGTAGGGGTCTGACAGTAGATATAGTAGAGGGTAAATGTAGGGGTCTGACAGTAGATATAGTAGAGGGGTAAATGTAGGGGTCTGACAGTAGATATAGTAGAGGGTAAATGTAGGGGTCTGACAGTAGATATAGTAGAGGGGTAAATGTAGGGGTCTGACAGTAGATATAGTAGAGGGTAAATGTAGGGGTCTGACAGTAGATATAGTAGAGGGGTAAATGTAGGGGTCTGGTCTGACAGTAGATATAGTAGAGGGTAAATGTAGGGGTCTGACAGTAGATATAGTAGAGGGTAAATGTAGGGGTCTGGTCTGACAGTAGATATAGTAGAGGGTAAATGTAGGGGTCTGACAGTAGATATAGTAGAGGGTAAATGTAGGGGTCTGGTCTGACAGTAGATATAGTAGAGGGGTAAATGTAGGGGTCTGGTCTGACAGTAGATATAGTAGAGGGTAAATGTAGGGGTCTGACAGTAGATATAGTAGAGGGTAAATGTAGGGGTCTGACAGTAGATATAGTAGAGGGTAAATGTAGGGGTCTGGTCTGACAGTAGATATAGTAGAGGGGTAAATGTAGGGGTCTGGTCTGACAGTAGATAAGGTAGAGGGTAAATGTAGGGGTCTGGTCTGACAGTAGATATAGTAGAGGGGTAAATGTAGGGGTCTGACAGTAGATATAGTAGAGGGTAAATGTAGGGGTCTGGTCTGACAGTAGATATAGTAGAGGGGTAAATGTAGGGGTCTGGTCTGACAGTAGATATAGTAGAGGGTAAATGTAGGGGTCTGGTCTGACAGTAGATATAGTAGAGGGGTAAATGTAGGGGTCTGGTCTGACAGTAGATATAGTAGAGGGTAAATGTAGGGGTCTGACAGTAGATATAGTAGAGGGTAAATGTAGGGGTCTGGTCTGACAGTAGATATAGTAGAGGGTAAATGTAGGGGTCTGACAGTAGATATAGTAGAGGGGTAAATGTAGGGGTCTGGTCTGACAGTAGATATAGTAGAGGGTAAATGTAGGGGTCTGGTCTGACAGTAGATATAGTAGAGGGTAAATGTAGGGGTCTGGTCTGACAGTAGATATAGTAGAGGGGTAAATGTAGGGGTTGGTCTGACAGTAGATATAGTAGAGGGTAAATGTAGGGGTTGGTCTGACAGTAGATATAGTAGAGGGTAAATGTAGGGGTCTGACAGTAGATATAGTAGAGGGGTAAATGTAGGGGTCTGGTCTGACAGTAGATATAGTAGAGGGTAAATGTAGGGGTCTGGTCTGACAGTAGATATAGTAGAGGGTAAATGTAGGGGTCTGACAGTAGATATAGTAGAGGGTAAATGTAGGGGTCTGGTCTGACAGTAGATATAGTAGAGGGTAAATGTAGGGGTCTGACAGTAGATATAGTAGAGGGGTAAATGTAGGGGTCTGGTCTGACAGTAGATATAGTAGAGGGTAAATGTAGGGGTCTGACAGTAGATATAGTAGAGGGTAAATGTAGGGGTCTGACAGTAGATATAGTAGAGGGTAAATGTAGGGGTCTGGTCTGACAGTAGATATAGTAGAGGGGTAAATGTAGGGGTCTGGTCTGACAGTAGATATAGTAGAGGGTAAATGTAGGGGTCTGGTCTGACAGTAGATATAGTAGAGGGTAAATGTAGGGGTCTGACAGTAGATATAGTAGAGGGTAAATGTAGGGGTCTGGTCTGACAGTAGATATAGTAGAGGGGTAAATGTAGGGGTCTGGTCTGACAGTAGATATAGTAGAGGGTAAATGTAGGGGTCTGGTCTGACAGTAGATATAGTAGAGGGGTAAATGTAGGGGTCTGGTCTGACAGTAGATATAGTAGAGGGTAAATGTAGGGGTCTGACAGTAGATATAGTAGAGGGTAAATGTAGGGGTCTGGTCTGACAGTAGATATAGTAGAGGGTAAATGTAGGGGTCTGACAGTAGATATAGTAGAGGGGTAAATGTAGGGGTCTGGTCTGACAGTAGATATAGTAGAGGGTAAATGTAGGGGTCTGGTCTGACAGTAGATATAGTAGAGGGTAAATGTAGGGGTCTGGTCTGACAGTAGATATAGTAGAGGGGTAAATGTAGGGGTTTGGTCTGACAGTAGATATAGTAGAGGGTAAATGTAGGGGTTTGGTCTGACAGTAGATATAGTAGAGGGTAAATGTAGGGGTCTGACAGTAGATATAGTAGAGGGGTAAATGTAGGGGTCTGGTCTGACAGTAGATATAGTAGAGGGTAAATGTAGGGGTCTGGTCTGACAGTAGATATAGTAGAGGGTAAATGTAGGGGTCTGGTCTGACAGTAGATATAGTAGAGGGGTAAATGTAGGGGTCTGACAGTAGATATAGTAGAGGGGTAAATGTAGGGGTCTGGTCTGACAGTAGATATAGTAGAGGGGTAAATGTAGGGGTCTGGTCTGACAGTAGATATAGTAGAGGGGTAAATGTAGGGGTCTGACAGTAGATATAGTAGAGGGTAAATGTAGGGGTCTGGTCTGACAGTAGATATAGTAG
Source organism: Salvelinus fontinalis (assembly GCF_029448725.1). Classification (NCBI taxonomy): domain Eukaryota; kingdom Metazoa; phylum Chordata; class Actinopteri; order Salmoniformes; family Salmonidae; genus Salvelinus; species Salvelinus fontinalis. Next base: position 158,735 of record NW_026600521.1, read on the forward strand.
AGGGTAAATGTAGGGGTCTGACAGTAGATATAGTAGAGGGTAAATGTAGGGGTCTGGTCTGACAGTAGATATAGTAGAGGGTAAATGTAGGGGTCTGACAGTAGATATAGTAGAGGGGTAAATGTAGGGGTCTGGTCTGACAGTAGATATAGTAGAGGGGTAAATGTAGGGGTCTGGTCTGACAGTAGATATAGTAGAGGGGTAAATGTAGGGGTCTGACAGTAGATATAGTAGAGGGTAAATGTAGGGGTCTGACAGTAGATATAGTAGAGGGGTAAATGTAGGGGTCTGACAGTAGATATAGTAGAGGGGTAAATGTAGGGGTCTGACAGTAGATATAGTAGAGGGTAAATGTAGGGGTCTGACAGTAGATATAGTAGAGGGTAAATGTAGGGGTCTGGTCTGACAGTAGATATAGTAGAGGGGTAAATGTAGGGGTCTGACAGTAGATATAGTAGAGGGGTAAATGTAGGGGTCTGGTCTGACAGTAGATATAGTAGAGGGTAAATGTAGGGGTCTGACAGTAGATATAGTAGAGGGGTCATTGTAGGGGTCTGGTCTGACAGTAGATATAGTAGAGGGGTAAATGTAGGGGTCTGACAGTAGATATAGTAGAGGGTAAATGTAGGGGTCTGGTCTGACAGTAGATATAGTAGAGGGGTAAATGTAGGGGTCTGACAGTAGATATAGTAGAGGGGTAAATGTAGGGGTCTGGTCTGACAGTAGATATAGTAGAGGGTAAATGTAGGGGTCTGACAGTAGATATAGTAGAGGGTAAATGTAGGGGTCTGGTCTGACAGTGGATATAGTAGAGGGTAAATGTAGGTGTTTGGTCTGACAGTAGATATAGTAGAGGGGTAAATGTAGGGGTCTGGTCTGACAGTAGATATAGCAGAGGGGTAAATGTAGGGGTCTGGTCTGACAGTAGATATAGTAGAGGGTAAATGTAGGGGTCTGACAGTAGATATAGTAGAGGGGTAAATGTAGGGGTCTGACAGTAGATATAGTAGAGGGTAAATGTAGGGGTCTGACAGTAGATATAGTAGAGGGTAAATGTAGGGGTCTGGTCTGACAGTAGATATAGTAGAGGGGTAAATGTAGGGGTCTGACAGTAGATATAGTAGAGGGTAAATGTAGGGGTCTGACAGTAGATATAGTAGAGGGGTAAATGTAGGGGTCTGACAGTAGATATAGTAGAGGGTAAATGTAGGGGTCTGACAGTAGATATAGTAGAGGGGTAAATGTAGGGGTCTGACAGTAGATATAGTAGAGGGTAAATGTAGGGGTCTGACAGTAGATATAGTAGAGGGGTAAATGTAGGGGTCTGGTCTGACAGTAGATATAGTAGAGGGTAAATGTAGGGGTCTGACAGTAGATATAGTAGAGGGTAAATGTAGGGGTCTGGTCTGACAGTAGATATAGTAGAGGGTAAATGTAGGGGTCTGACAGTAGATATAGTAGAGGGTAAATGTAGGGGTCTGGTCTGACAGTAGATATAGTAGAGGGGTAAATGTAGGGGTCTGGTCTGACAGTAGATATAGTAGAGGGTAAATGTAGGGGTCTGACAGTAGATATAGTAGAGGGTAAATGTAGGGGTCTGACAGTAGATATAGTAGAGGGTAAATGTAGGGGTCTGGTCTGACAGTAGATATAGTAGAGGGGTAAATGTAGGGGTCTGGTCTGACAGTAGATATAGTAGAGGGTAAATGTAGGGGTCTGGTCTGACAGTAGATATAGTAGAGGGGTAAATGTAGGGGTCTGACAGTAGATATAGTAGAGGGTAAATGTAGGGGTCTGGTCTGACAGTAGATATAGTAGAGGGGTAAATGTAGGGGTCTGGTCTGACAGTAGATATAGTAGAGGGTAAATGTAGGGGTCTGGTCTGACAGTAGATATAGTAGAGGGGTAAATGTAGGGGTCTGGTCTGACAGTAGATATAGTAGAGGGTAAATGTAGGGGTCTGACAGTAGATATAGTAGAGGGTAAATGTAGGGGTCTGGTCTGACAGTAGATATAGTAGAGGGTAAATGTAGGGGTCTGACAGTAGATATAGTAGAGGGGTAAATGTAGGGGTCTGGTCTGACAGTAGATATAGTAGAGGGTAAATGTAGGGGTCTGGTCTGACAGTAGATATAGTAGAGGGTAAATGTAGGGGTCTGGTCTGACAGTAGATATAGTAGAGGGGTAAATGTAGGGGTCTGGTCTGACAGTAGATATAGTAGAGGGTAAATGTAGGGGTTTGGTCTGACAGTAGATATAGTAGAGGGTAAATGTAGGGGTCTGACAGTAGATATAGTAGAGGGGTAAATGTAGGGGTCTGGTCTGACAGTAGATATAGTAGAGGGTAAATGTAGGGGTCTGGTCTGACAGTAGATATAGTAGAGGGTAAATGTAGGGGTCTGGTCTGACAGTAGATATAGTAGAGGGGTAAATGTAGGGGTCTGACAGTAGATATAGTAGAGGGGTAAATGTAGGGGTCTGGTCTGACAGTAGATATAGTAGAGGGGTAAATGTAGGGGTCTGGTCTGACAGTAGATATAGTAGAGGGGTAAATGTAGGGGTCTGACAGTAGATATAGTAGAGGGTAAATGTAGGGGTCTGGTCTGACAGTAGATATAGTAGAGGGTAAATGTAGGGGTCTGACAGTAGATATAGTAGAGGGGTAAATGTAGGGGTCTGGTCTGACAGTAGATATAGTAGAGGGTAAATGTAGGGGTCTGACAGTAGATATAGTAGAGGGGTAAATGTAGGGGTCTGGTCTGACAGTAGATATAGTAGAGGGTAAATGTAGGGGTCTGACAGTAGATATAGTAGAGGGTAAATGTAGGGGTCTGGTCTGACAGTAGATATAGTAGAGGGTAAATGTAGGGGTCTGACAGTAGATATAGTAGAGGGTAAATGTAGGGGTCTGGTCTGACAGTAGATATAGTAGAGGGGTAAATGTAGGGGTCTGACAGTAGATATAGTAGAGGGTAAATGTAGGGGTCTGGTCTGACAGTAGATATAGTAGAGGGGTAAATGTAGGGGTCTGGTCTGACAGTAGATATAGTAGAGGGTAAATGTAGGGGTCTGACAGTAGATATAGTAGAGGGGTAAATGTAGGGGTCTGACAGTAGATATAGTAGAGGGGTAAATGTAGGGGTCTGGTCTGACAGTAGATATAGTAGAGGGGTAAATGTAGGGGTCTGGTCTGACAGTAGATATAGTAGAGGGGTAAATGTAGGGGTCTGGTCTGACAGTAGATATAGTAGAGGGTAAATGTAGGGGTCTGACAGTAGATATAGTAGAGGGGTAAATGTAGGGGTCTGACAGTAGATATAGTAGAGGGGTAAATGTAGGGGTCTGACAGTAGATATAGTAGAGGGTAAATGTAGGGGTCTGGTCTGACAGTAGATATAGTAGAGGGTAAATGTAGGGGTCTGGTCTGACAGTAGATATAGTAGAGGGTAAATGTAGGGGTCTGACAGTAGATATAGTAGAGGGTAAATGTAGGGGTCTGGTCTGACAGTAGATATAGTAGAGGGGTAAATGTAGGGGTCTGGTCTGACAGTAGATATAGTAGAGGGGTAAATGTAGGGGTCTGGTCTGACAGTAGATATAGTAGAGGGTAAATGTAGGGGTTGGTCTGACAGTAGATATAGTAGAGGGTAAATGTAGGGGTCTGGTCTGACAGTAGATATAGTAGAGGGTAAATGTAGGGGTCTGACAGTAGATATAGTAGAGGGGTAAATGTAGGGGTCTGGTCTGACAGTAGATATAGTAGAGGGTAAATGTAGGGGTCTGGTCTGACAGTAGATATAGTAGAGGGTAAATGTAGGGGTCTGGTCTGACAGTAGATATAGTAGAGGGGTAAATGTAGGGGTCTGACAGTAGATATAGTAGAGGGTAAATGTAGGGGTCTGACAGTAGATATAGTAGAGGGGTAAATGTAGGGGTCTGGTCTGACAGTAGATATAGTAGAGGGTAAATGTAGGGGTCTGGTCTGACAGTAGATATAGTAGAGGGGTAAATGTAGGGGTCTGACAGTAGATATAGTAGAGGGTAAATGTAGGGGTCTGGTCTGACAGTAGATATAGTAGAGGGTAAATGTAGGGGTCTGGTCTGACAGTAGATATAGTAGAGGGGTAAATGTAGGGGTCTGGTCTGACAGTAGATATAGTAGAGGGTAAATGTAGGGGTCTGGTCTGACAGTAGATATAGTAGAGGGTAAATGTAGGGGTCTGGTCTGACAGTAGATATAGTAGAGGGGTAAATGTAGGGGTCTGGTCTGACAGTAGATATAGTAGAGGGGTAAATGTAGGGGTCTGACAGTAGATATAGTAGAGGGTAAATGTAGGGGTCTGACAGTAGATATAGTAGAGGGGTAAATGTAGGGGTCTGACAGTAGATATAGTAGAGGGGTAAATGTAGGGGTCTGACAGTAGATATAGTAGAGGGTAAATGTAGGGGTCTGACAGTAGATATAGTAGAGGGTAAATGTAGGGGTCTGGTCTGACAGTAGATATAGCAGAGGGGTAAATGTAGGGGTCTGACAGTAGATATAGTAGAGGGTAAATGTAGGGGTTTGGTCTGACAGTAGATATAGTAGAGGGTAAATGTAGGGGTCTGACAGTAGATATAGTAGAGGGTAAATGTAGGGGTCTGGTCTGACAGTAGATATAGTAGAGGGGTAAATGTAGGGGTCTGACAGTAGATATAGTAGAGGGGTAAATGTAGGGGTCTGGTCTGACAGTAGATATAGTAGAGGGTAAATGTAGGGGTCTGACAGTAGATATAGTAGAGGGGTAAATGTAGGGGTCTGGTCTGACAGTAGATATAGTAGAGGGTAAATGTAGGGGTCTGACAGTAGATATAGTAGAGGGTAAATGTAGGGGTCTGGTCTGACAGTAGATATAGTAGAGGGGTAAATGTAGGGGTCTGACAGTAGATATAGTAGAGGGGTAAATGTAGGGGTCTGGTCTGACAGTAGATATAGTAGAGGGTAAATGTAGGGGTCTGACAGTAGATATAGTAGAGGGTAAATGTAGGGGTCTGGTCTGACAGTAGATATAGTAGAGGGTAAATGTAGGGTTGGTCTGACAGTAGATATAGTAGAGGGGTAAATGTAGGGGTCTGGTCTGACAGTAGATATAGTAGAGGGGTAAATGTAGGGGTCTGGTCTGACAGTAGATATAGTAGAGGGTAAATGTAGGGGTCTGACAGTAGATATAGTAGAGGGTAAATGTAGGGGTCTGGTCTGACAGTAGATATAGTAGAGGGGTAAATGTAGGGGTCTGACAGTAGATATAGTAGAGGGTAAATGTAGGGGTTGGTCTGACAGTAGATATAGTAGAGGGTAAATGTAGGGGTCTGACAGTAGATATAGTAGAGGGTAAATGTAGGGGTCTGGTCTGACAGTAGATATAGTAGAGGGGTAAATGTAGGGGTCTGACAGTAGATATAGTAGAGGGGTAAATGTAGGGGTCTGGTCTGACAGTAGATATAGTAGAGGGTAAATGTAGGGGTCTGACAGTAGATATAGTAGAGGGGTCATTGTAGGGGTCTGGTCTGACAGTAGATATAGTAGAGGGTAAATGTAGGGGTCTGACAGTAGATATAGTAGAGGGTAAATGTAGGGGTCTGGTCTGACAGTAGATATAGTAGAGGGGTAAATGTAGGGGTCTGACAGTAGATATAGTAGAGGGGTAAATGTAGGGGTCTGGTCTGACAGTAGATATAGTAGAGGGTAAATGTAGGGGTCTGACAGTAGATATAGTAGAGGGTAAATGTAGGGGTCTGGTCTGACAGTAGATATAGTAGAGGGTAAATGTAGGGTTGGTCTGACAGTAGATATAGTAGAGGGGTAAATGTAGGGGTCTGGTCTGACAGTAGATATAGCAGAGGGGTAAATGTAGGGGTCTGGTCTGACAGTAGATATAGTAGAGGGTAAATGTAGGGGTCTGACAGTAGATATAGTAGAGGGGTAAATGTAGGGGTCTGACAGTAGATATAGTAGAGGGTAAATGTAGGGGTCTGACAGTAGATATAGTAGAGGGTAAATGTAGGGGTCTGGTCTGACAGTAGATATAGTAGAGGGGTAAATGTAGGGGTCTGACAGTAGATATAGTAGAGGGTAAATGTAGGGGTCTGACAGTAGATATAGTAGAGGGGTAAATGTAGGGGTCTGACAGTAGATATAGTAGAGGGTAAATGTAGGGGTCTGACAGTAGATATAGTAGAGGGGTAAATGTAGGGGTCTGACAGTAGATATAGTAGAGGGTAAATGTAGGGGTCTGACAGTAGATATAGTAGAGGGGTAAATGTAGGGGTCTGGTCTGACAGTAGATATAGTAGAGGGTAAATGTAGGGGTCTGACAGTAGATATAGTAGAGGGGTAAATGTAGGGGTCTGGTCTGACAGTAGATATAGTAGAGGGGTAAATGTAGGGGTCTGACAGTAGATATAGTAGAGGGTAAATGTAGGGGTCTGGTCTGACAGTAGATATAGTAGAGGGGTAAATGTAGGGGTCTGGTCTGACAGTAGATATAGTAGAGGGTAAATGTAGGGGTCTGACAGTAGATATAGTAGAGGGTAAATGTAGGGGTCTGGTCTGACAGTAGATATAGCAGAGGGGTAAATGTAGGGGTCTGACAGTAGATATAGTAGAGGGTAAATGTAGGGGTTTGGTCTGACAGTAGATATAGTAGAGGGTAAATGTAGGGGTCTGACAGTAGATATAGTAGAGGGTAAATGTAGGGGTCTGGTCTGACAGTAGATATAGTAGAGGGGTAAATGTAGGGGTCTGACAGTAGATATAGTAGAGGGGTAAATGTAGGGGTCTGGTCTGACAGTAGATATAGTAGAGGGTAAATGTAGGGGTCTGACAGTAGATATAGTAGAGGGGTAAATGTAGGGGTCTGGTCTGACAGTAGATATAGTAGAGGGTAAATGTAGGGGTCTGACAGTAGATATAGTAGAGGGTAAATGTAGGGGTCTGGTCTGACAGTAGATATAGTAGAGGGGTAAATGTAGGGGTCTGACAGTAGATATAGTAGAGGGGTAAATGTAGGGGTCTGGTCTGACAGTAGATATAGTAGAGGGTAAATGTAGGGGTCTGACAGTAGATATAGTAGAGGGTAAATGTAGGGGTCTGGTCTGACAGTAGATATAGTAGAGGGTAAATGTAGGGGTTTGGTCTGACAGTAGATATAGTAGAGGGGTAAATGTAGGGGTCTGGTCTGACAGTAGATATAGCAGAGGGGTAAATGTAGGGGTCTGGTCTGACAGTAGATATAGTAGAGGGTAAATGTAGGGGTCTGACAGTAGATATAGTAGAGGGGTAAATGTAGGGGTCTGACAGTAGATATAGTAGAGGGTAAATGTAGGGGTCTGACAGTAGATATAGTAGAGGGTAAATGTAGGGGTCTGGTCTGACAGTAGATATAGTAGAGGGGTAAATGTAGGGGTCTGACAGTAGATATAGTAGAGGGTAAATGTAGGGGTCTGACAGTAGATATAGTAGAGGGGTAAATGTAGGGGTCTGACAGTAGATATAGTAGAGGGTAAATGTAGGGGTCTGACAGTAGATATAGTAGAGGGGTAAATGTAGGGGTCTGACAGTAGATATAGTAGAGGGTAAATGTAGGGGTCTGACAGTAGATATAGTAGAGGGGTAAATGTAGGGGTCTGGTCTGACAGTAGATATAGTAGAGGGTAAATGTAGGGGTCTGACAGTAGATATAGTAGAGGGTAAATGTAGGGGTCTGGTCTGACAGTAGATATAGTAGAGGGGTAAATGTAGGGGTCTGACAGTAGATATAGTAGAGGGTAAATGTAGGGGTCTGGTCTGACAGTAGATATAGTAGAGGGGTAAATGTAGGGGTCTGGTCTGACAGTAGATATAGTAGAGGGTAAATGTAGGGGTCTGACAGTAGATATAGTAGAGGGTAAATGTAGGGGTCTGACAGTAGATATAGTAGAGGGTAAATGTAGGGGTCTGGTCTGACAGTAGATATAGTAGAGGGGTAAATGTAGGGGTCTGGTCTGACAGTAGATATAGTAGAGGGTAAATGTAGGGGTCTGGTCTGACAGTAGATATAGTAGAGGGGTAAATGTAGGGGTCTGACAGTAGATATAGTAGAGGGGTAAATGTAGGGGTCTGGTCTGACAGTAGATATAGTAGAGGGGTAAATGTAGGGGTCTGGTCTGACAGTAGATATAGTAGAGGGTAAATGTAGGGGTCTGGTCTGACAGTAGATATAGTAGAGGGGTAAATGTAGGGGTCTGGTCTGACAGTAGATATAGTAGAGGGTAAATGTAGGGGTCTGACAGTAGATATAGTAGAGGGTAAATGTAGGGGTCTGGTCTGACAGTAGATATAGTAGAGGGTAAATGTAGGGGTCTGACAGTAGATATAGTAGAGGGGTAAATGTAGGGGTCTGGTCTGACAGTAGATATAGTAGAGGGTAAATGTAGGGGTCTGGTCTGACAGTAGATATAGTAGAGGGTAAATGTAGGGGTCTGGTCTGACAGTAGATATAGTAGAGGGGTAAATGTAGGGGTTGGTCTGACAGTAGATATAGTAGAGGGTAAATGTAGGGGTTTGGTCTGACAGTAGATATAGTAGAGGGTAAATGTAGGGGTCTGACAGTAGATATAGTAGAGGGGTAAATGTAGGGGTCTGGTCTGACAGTAGATATAGTAGAGGGTAAATGTAGGGGTCTGGTCTGACAGTAGATATAGTAGAGGGTAAATGTAGGGGTCTGGTCTGACAGTAGATATAGTAGAGGGGTAAATGTAGGGGTCTGACAGTAGATATAGTAGAGGGGTAAATGTAGGGGTCTGGTCTGACAGTAGATATAGTAGAGGGGTAAATGTAGGGGTCTGGTCTGACAGTAGATATAGTAGAGGGGTAAATGTAGGGGTCTGACAGTAGATATAGTAGAGGGTAAATGTAGGGGTCTGGTCTGACAGTAGATATAGTAGAGGGTAAATGTAGGGGTCTGACAGTAGATATAGTAGAGGGTAAATGTAGGGGTCTGGTCTGACAGTAGATATAGTAGAGGGTAAATGTAGGGGTCTGACAGTAGATATAGTAGAGGGGTAAATGTAGGGGTCTGGTCTGACAGTAGATATAGTAGAGGGTAAATGTAGGGGTCTGACAGTAGATATAGTAGAGGGTAAATGTAGGGGTCTGGTCTGACAGTAGATATAGTAGAGGGTAAATGTAGGGGTCTGACAGTAGATATAGTAGAGGGTAAATGTAGGGGTCTGGTCTGACAGTAGATATAGTAGAGGGGTAAATGTAGGGGTCTGACAGTAGATATAGTAGAGGGTAAATGTAGGGGTCTGGTCTGACAGTAGATATAGTAGAGGGGTAAATGTAGGGGTCTGGTCTGACAGTAGATATAGTAGAGGGTAAATGTAGGGGTCTGACAGTAGATATAGTAGAGGGGTAAATGTAGGGGTCTGACAGTAGATATAGTAGAGGGGTAAATGTAGGGGTCTGGTCTGACAGTAGATATAGTAGAGGGGTAAATGTAGGGGTCTGGTCTGACAGTAGATATAGTAGAGGGGTAAATGTAGGGGTCTGGTCTGACAGTAGATATAGTAGAGGGTAAATGTAGGGGTCTGACAGTAGATATAGTAGAGGGGTAAATGTAGGGGTCTGACAGTAGATATAGTAGAGGGGTAAATGTAGGGGTCTGACAGTAGATATAGTAGAGGGTAAATGTAGGGTCTGGTCTGACAGTAGATATAGTAGAGGGTAAATGTAGGGGTCTGGTCTGACAGTAGATATAGTAGAGGGTAAATGTAGGGGTCTGACAGTAGATATAGTAGAGGGTAAATGTAGGGGTCTGGTCTGACAGTAGATATAGTAGAGGGGTAAATGTAGGGGTCTGGTCTGACAGTAGATATAGTAGAGGGTAAATGTAGGGGTCTGACAGTAGATATAGTAGAGGGTAAATGTAGGGGTCTGGTCTGACAGTAGATATAGTAGAGGGGTAAATGTAGGGGTCTGGTCTGACAGTAGATATAGTAGAGGGTAAATGTAGGGGTCTGGTCTGACAGTAGATATAGTAGAGGGTAAATGTAGGGGTCTGACAGTAGATATAGTAGAGGGTAAATGTAGTGGTCTGACAGTAGATATAGTAGAGGGGTAAATGTAGGGGTCTGGTCTGACAGTAGATATAGTAGAGGGGTAAATGTAGGGGTCTGGTCTGACAGTAGATATAGTAGAGGGTAAATGTAGGGGTCTGGTCTGACAGTAGATATAGTAGAGGGTAAATGTAGGGGTCTGGTCTGACAGTAGATATAGTAGAGGGGTAAATGTAGGGGTCTGACAGTAGATATAGTAGAGGGGTAAATGTAGGGGTCTGGTCTGACAGTAGATATAGTAGAGGGGTAAATGTAGGGGTCTGGTCTGACAGTAGATATAGTAGAGGGGTAAATGTAGGGGTCTGACAGTAGATATAGTAGAGGGTAAATGTAGGGGTCTGGTCTGACAGTAGATATAGTAGAGGGTAAATGTAGGGGTCTGACAGTAGATATAGTAGAGGGTAAATGTAGGGGTCTGGTCTGACAGTAGATATAGTAGAGGGTAAATGTAGGGGTCTGACAGTAGATATAGTAGAGGGGTAAATGTAGGGGTCTGGTCTGACAGTAGATATAGTAGAGGGTAAATGTAGGGGTCTGACAGTAGATATAGTAGAGGGTAAATGTAGGGGTCTGGTCTGACAGTAGATATAGTAGAGGGTAAATGTAGGGGTCTGACAGTAGATATAGTAGAGGGTAAATGTAGGGGTCTGGTCTGACAGTAGATATAGTAGAGGGGTAAATGTAGGGGTCTGACAGTAGATATAGTAGAGGGTAAATGTAGGGGTCTGGTCTGACAGTAGATATAGTAGAGGGGTAAATGTAGGGGTCTGGTCTGACAGTAGATATAGTAGAGGGTAAATGTAGGGGTCTGACAGTAGATATAGTAGAGGGGTAAATGTAGGGGTCTGACAGTAGATATAGTAGAGGGGTAAATGTAGGGGTCTGGTCTGACAGTAGATATAGTAGAGGGGTAAATGTAGGGGTCTGGTCTGACAGTAGATATAGTAGAGGGGTAAATGTAGGGGTCTGGTCTGACAGTAGATATAGTAGAAGGGTAAATGTAGGGGTCTGACAGTAGATATAGTAGAGGGGTAAATGTAGGGGTCTGACAATAGATATAGTAGAGGGGTAAATGTAGGGGTCTGACAGTAGATATAGTAGAGGGTAAATGTATGGGTCTGGTCTGACAGTAGATATAGTAGAGGGTAAATGTAGGGGTCTGGTCTGACAGTAGATATAGTAGAGGGTAAATGTAGGGGTCTGACAGTAGATATAGTAGACGGTAAATGTAGGGGTCTGGTCTGACAGTAGATATAGTAGAGGGGTAAATGTAGGGGTCTGGTCTGACAGTAGATATAGTAGAGGGTAAATGTAGGGGTCTGACAGTAGATATAGTAGAGGGTAAATGTAGGGGTCTGGTCTGACAGTAGATATAGTAGAGGGGTAAATGTAGGGGTCTGGTCTGACAGTAGATATAGTAGAGGGTAAATGTAGGGGTCTGGTCTGACAGTAGATATAGTAGAGGGTAAATGTAGGGGTCTGACAGTAGATATAGTAGAGGGTAAATGTAGGGGTCTGACAGTAGATATAGTAGAGGGGTAAATGTAGGGGTTTGCTCTGACAGTAGATATAGTAGAGGGGTAAATGTAGGGGTCTGACAGTAGATATAGTAGAGGGTAAATGTAGGGGTCTGGTCTGACAGTAGATATAGTAGAGGGGTAGATGTAGGGGTCTGGTCTGACAGTAGATATAGTAGAGGGGTAAATGTAGGGGTCTGGTCTGACAGTAGATATAGTAGAGGGTAAATGTAGGGGTCTGACAGTAGATATAGTAGAGGGGTAAATGTAGGGGTCTGACAGTAGATATAGTAGAGGGGTAAATGTAGGGGTCTGGTCTGACAGTAGATATAGTAGAGGGTAAATGTAGGGGTCTGGTCTGACAGTAGATATAGTAGAGGGGTAAATGTAGGGGTCTGACAGTAGATATAGTAGAGGGGTAAATGTAGGGGTCTGGTCTGACAGTAGATATAGTAGAGGGGTAAATGTAGGGGTTTGGTCTGACAGTAGATATAGTAGAGGGTAAATGTAGGGGTTTGGTCTGACAGTAGATATAGTAGAGGGGTAAATGTAGGGGTTTGGTCTGACAGTAGATATAGTAGAGGGTAAATGTAGGGGTCTGGTCTGACAGTAGATATAGTAGAGGGGTAAATGTAGGGGTCTGGTCTGACAGTAGATATAGTAGAGGGTAAATGTAGGGGTCTGACAGTAGATATAGTAGAGGGGTAAATGTAGGGGTCTGGTCTGACAGTAGATATAGTAGAGGGTAAATGTAGGGGTCTGGTCTGACAGTAGATATAGTAGAGGGGTAAATGTAGGGGTTTGGTCTGACAGTAGATATAGTAGAGGGGTAAATGTAGGGGTCTGACAGTAGATATAGTAGAGGGTAAATGTAGGGGTCTGACAGTAGATATAGTAGAGGGTAAATGTAGGGGTCTGACAGTAGATATAGTAGAGGGGTAAATGTAGGGGTCTGACAGTAGATATAGTAGAGGGTAAATGTAGGGGTCTGGTCTGACAGTAGATATAGTAGAGGGGTAAATGTAGGGGTCTGACAGTAGATATAGTAGAGGGGTAAATGTAGGGGTCTGGTCTGACAGTAGATATAGTAGAGGGGTAAATGTAGGGGTCTGACAGTAGATATAGTAGAGGGTAAATGTAGGGGTCTGACAGTAGATATAGTAGAGGGTAAATGTAGGGGTCTGACAGTAGATATAGTAGAGGGGTAAATGTAGGGGTCTGACAGTAGATATAGTAGAGGGGTAAATGTAGGGGTCTGACAGTAGATATAGTAGAGGGTAAATGTAGGGGTCTGGTCTGACAGTAGATATAGTAGAGGGGTAAATGTAGGGGTCTGACAGTAGATATAGTAGAGGGTAAATGTAGGGGTCTGACAGTAGATATAGTAGAGGGTAAATGTAGGGGTCTGGTCTGACAGTAGATATAGTAGAGGGGTAAATGTAGGGGTCTGACAGTAGATATAGTAGAGGGTAAATGTAGGGGTCTGGTCTGACAGTAGATATAGTAGAGGGGTAAATGTAGGGGTCTGACAGTAGATATAGTAGAGGGTAAATGTAGGGGTCTGGTCTGACAGTAGATATAGTAGAGGGGTAAATGTAGGGGTCTGACAGTAGATATAGTAGAGGGGTAAATGTAGGGGTCTGGTCTGACAGTAGATATAGTAGAGGGTAAATGTAGGGGTCTGACAGTAGATATAGTAGAGGGGTAAATGTAGGGGTCTGACAGTAGATATAGTAGAGGGTAAATGTAGGGGTCTGGTCTGACAGTAGATATAGTAGAGGGTAAATGTAGGGGTCTGGTCTGACAGTAGATATAGTAGAGGGGTAAATGTAGGGGTCTGACAGTAGATATAGTAGAGGGTAAATGTAGGGGTCTGGTCTGACAGTAGATATAGTAGAGGGTAAATGTAGGGGTTTGGTCTGACAGTAGATATAGTAGAGGGGTAAATGTAGGGGTCTGGTCTGACAGTAGATATAGTAGAGGGGTAAATGTAGGGGTCTGGTCTTACAGTAGATATAGTAGAGGGGTAAATGTAGGGGTCTGACAGTAGATATAGTAGAGGGTAAATGTAGGGGTCTGACAGTAGATATAGTAGAGGGTAAATGTAGGGGT